>NW_025788308.1:0-9399 GCF_021130785.1 Homalodisca vitripennis
CAGCAGCATCTATGAATGTTGGCGCCAGTTCTTGAGAAAGAGCTAAACCGAAATTATCCAACAGCTCCCAGCTAAAAAATCAACCGATCTTAATTTAATGTCCATGTGGCTCATTAAAAAAGTGTTCCCATCACATTCTGAGCCCCCTAACTCAACTAGTGAATTTGTCTTTCCAAACAGGAGTTTTTCCCTCACTCCTGAAAAATGGCCAAAGTAACTCCTATTTTCAAAAAAGGATGGACCCATATTTCCATCAATAACTATCGGCCTGTCTCCATTTTGCCAGTTCCTGAGCAAAAATGTTTGAAAAAACTCTTTTTGGTAAGAATGCTTGGATTTCTTAATAGTCACAACCAGCTCTCTGATGACCAATGGGGCTTCAGAAAAGGGCAAATCGACGGTAGATGCAGTATGTGAGTCTAATCGAAAGAGTTGTAGAGGGATTGGAAAGTCGAAACCCCACCTTAAGTGTGTTTCTCGACTTATCCAAAGCGTTTGACTGTGTTGACCATAGTATACTGCTTGACAAGCTGGAATTCGCATGGCATTCGAGGAGTTACCTCTTTCGTGGCTCAGTTCATTCATAAGCCACAGAAACCCAAGTGGTTCAAATATCAAACCAACTTTCAACACCAATAGAAATAAAGTATGGAGTTCCTCAGGGCTCCATACTCAGTCCAATTCTTTTCCTGGTCTATGTCAATGATATAGAGTCATCACTACTGCACGGGAGACTCGTGCAGTATGCTGATGACACGGACTCTCTGTTTCAATGGAAAATCAAAGGAAGTGTTGGAACAGTAAGCTTTTGTTGACCTGAATAATTGCGTCCAAACACTTCCAAAGTCTCAATCTCACAACAAACAACGCCTCAAAATCCAATTTTTTTTGAATTTCTCTTTGCGAAGTGGAGATTCTGGGTGTGTGGGTCTGCCATAATGTTGGCAGACTCCGTTCTAGAAGAAAACAGAATCCACTAAATTCCTTGGAATACACCTTGATCAAGGGTTGACATGGAATGCTCACATCGACTCAATTTGTACCAAATTAGCCTCAGGCATTTATGTTATGAGGTCTTTAGCCAAATACTGCCCGAGTCAAGTACTGATGACGGCATATTATGGTCTGATTTACCCACATCTTACCTACGGATTGGTGTTGTGGGGCTCTAGTGCAAACAATCAATTTTTTAGAGCTTCAAACTTCAAAAGAAAGCGATTCGAATAATTGCAAAATTGAGTTTTAGAGAGTCGTGCCGACCAGCTTTCAAACACTTGCAACTGTTGACTCTGCCCTGTCTGTACATCCTGGAAACAGTTTCATTCTGTATGTCCAAATGTACCCTGTTGAGGGGCCGTGACGTGCATGGATATGAGACAAGAGGTAGAGGCAACTACCGTTCTGGAAAACATAGAACGGTGGTTTATGAACACTTGCCTTCGCAAGCAGGTGTCCATTTTATCAACAGATTGCCAGCTTCCATTAAAAATGCACCAACGCCTAAGGCGTTAAAAACCCGTCTTAAACGCTTTTTTAGCGTCAATGGCATTTTATAAATGCCGGCGAGTTTTTGGGATGTAACTGGGAGACCACCCATTTTGAAAATAGACCCTGGCGTTGAAAATGGTGAAAATTGGCGAGTGACTTGAATTGATGAATGCAAAATATGTATGTATGAATGTGACACTGTGGTATGTTTGCAAAATTTTAGACTAAATGGCTGACTTTTACCATATAATGTATATTGTTTACGGTAATAAAAGGTTTGAATTTGAATTTGAGATTTACCACACTGTGGTAAATTATTAAGTGGTGTAAAACCAAGCTGTAAATATTTGTATATTAAATATAAATTTATTTTATTTTTAAAGTTTATTTTTTTAGTGTAGTTATGTGTTTTTATATGCAAATTGTGTGTGGATGCTACAAAATCTGCGACCCGTGCAAACTGATCGAAAAAGGGCACTTGGTGAGTACTCAAATATATATATATTTTTTAATAATAAATATTCGAATAAAAATTTGAATATAATTTATTTTTTATGACAAAGAGTTGGTACTTAACAATAATATATATTCAGTTTTAAGATAATAAATAATGTTAATAGTGACAAAAATTTAAACTAGTGTTTTACCTAAAAGCCCAACATTTTTTTTGTAATTAACATTATTAGTAAATTTAAAACCAAATAAAAATTAACTTTATACTTGTAAAATGTAGCTTAGTTTCCTAGAAATATGATATTAAAATAACCATGGTAATAACTTCATTATTTAGGTTTTCTACAAAAATTATACGAAACCTTTACACTTTCAGCAAAATTAATTGCTAGTTCAGGTCCATGCAGAACCAGAAAAACTATTAGGCCAATGGGTTAATAGCATCTTGTGGTCCAAGATTCCCAAAAATGTATTTGTGAGATACAACACTCTACAACTTGGTGTATATGATGCTGTTGTAGCATTCAATGATGTTTTGCAGAAAGCTAGCCATTTACAATGAGTTGGGTATAACATTGAACTGTAAAGCAGTAAGCGTGCTTCGCAACCTGGAAAGCGACGCGGTTGAGAAAGGCGAACATCGCAGCCCAAGAAATGACCCGAGAGGCCAGGATTGCCAAAAAAAGGAAGAAGCTAGCTTTGGAGGATGAGGAAGAGGCAGCTGATGATCCACAATATGGTGCTGGGATGTTTTGAAGCTCTTATCTCCTTAGAATGTGAGTATTTTTACGTTTACGCTCGTTTTCCGAAAATGTAGTTTTTTTTTTACATAAAGGTACATTTATCTCAGAAACCATTCAAGATACAGAGCTTTTTTTTTACATATACCATACCTACAAATGGATGCAACTTCCATTGCTGTTTATTGAAGCAATAAAAAAATATATATAATCGTAAAAACATGAAATTGTTTTAAGCGTATACAAAAACATTCAAATATACATGACATATTTTTTGGAAAATTATGAAAGAGCATCCATATCTTCATAATTATATGTATAATATTGCATAAAAAATTCTAACTACCTATCTCTAGTACTTTCTGAGAAAAATGTTCCTTAAGTTGGCAAATTTAACATCGGACGGTATACATGTACCCCCTTCCGGCTTCCCATCAGCAACGAAGCACATTTCTGGATGAATGGCTATGTTAACAAGCATAATTAATTGCCGTACATGGGATAACGCAAACCCACATGAGGTTCATGAGGTAGCGGTGCATCCACAAAAAGTTACTTTTTTGTGCGGATTTTGGGCTGGCGGTGAGATTGGTCCGTATTTTCTTTAAACAACGTTGGTGAGGCCATCACTGCCAACAGGACGGCTCTACGTGCCACACAGCGAACGAAACCCTGAACATTTTGCATGAACGATTTGAGGGTATGGTTATCTCTCGCAGAGGTGACGTGAATTGGCCACCAAGATCGTACGATTTAAGGCCCCTAGACTTTGTTTATAGGGTTTTCTGAAGTCGCAGGTCCATGCCAATAGGCCTCAATCAACCGATGAACTTAAGATCAACATAACCCAGGCCATCGCTCAAATTCAACCGAATTTATGCGGGCAGAGTAATTGAAAAATTGGAACCACTCGAATCCGTCCTATTGTGAGAAACCGCGGTGGACATTTGAACGATGTTATATTCCACACATAATGGCATACATGGGCCTTTCAAATGAAAAAATAAATTTTGTTACTATACCATACAGTGCCGGCAAAACATTTAGGGACACACCCCTACATTTATGTGTTTTTTTGCTGTTGTTTTTGTGTCCTGAAACTTTCTGCCAATCATATATTAGTAAACTTATCAATGAATTGGGCATGAAAAGTTACGATTTTCCTTTAATTTTTCATTCATTTACATGTAAGGGTTGGCAAATTAAAAATTTTTTCCCCATTTTTAAAGTTTTTGAGAAAAACCCCCAGTTTTTTGTTCAGACGTTCCTCAAGGAGTTATTAGCAGCCGATCAACTTCAGGACATAGCAGCCGCTAAACCCAGTCTCCAGGACTTGGAAACCGCTACACCTAGTATCCAGGACATAGCAGCAACGAGATCCAGAAGATCTCCAGGACTTAGCAGCCACTAGATCCAGAACGTCACCAGGACTTAGCAGCCACTAGATCCAGTCACCAGGACTTAGCAGCGCTGAACGAATCACCATGACTTAGCAGCCACTAGACCTAGTCACCAGGAGTTAGCAGCCGCTGAACGGAATCACCAGGACTCAGCAGCCACTAGATCCAAGTTACCAGGACTTAGCTGCGCTTAACCGAAATCGCCAGGACTTAGCAGCCATTAGACCTAGTCACCAGGACTTAGCAGCCGCTAGACCCAGTTTCCAGGACGTAGCATCTGCTGGATCCAGTCACCAGAACTCAGCAGTTACTGGTACAGGTAACCAGCAGTTATTACAAACGGGTGCAATAATTAGTCCATGCTATACTGGTAGAATAACAAGATTAAATCCCAATCCTTCGGTTTGGTCCAACACTCCTCAAAAGAAATCATCACGAGCTATAAGTCACAACTTGATAACACAACTTCCTGGCCCTAGGCACGACGCAATGAGAGCAAAGTGAGAGCTAGAATGTTGGATGTTATTTTTCCCCGATTCTCTAATAGAAAACATAGTTTCGTGTACTAACAAGAAAATTGCCCAAAATAAGACACATTACTCTCAAATAAGAGATGCCAAAGAAACTGACTACGTTGAAATGAAGGCATTATTATGCTTGTTGTATTTATCTGGTGTTTGTAATTCAGGTATACAAAATACTTTAGATTTGTGGCGCAGTGATGGTTTTGGAGTAGAGATATTCAGACTGGCCATGAGAGTGAATAGTTTTAAGTTTTTGTTGCATAACGTACGGTTTGATGATGTAAGTAAGTAGTGATGACAGAGAATTTAGGAAAGTTGCAAGACAAAATGTATTGCGAGAAGTTAAACGTCAAAAATCGAAAAAAAATTATTTTTGTAAATATATATTTTTTTAATAGTTGGTTTATTTCTGAACAATTTACTGCAAACCCCCCAAAAAATAGACTTTCCACTTAGCTTCTATAATTTTACAAAGATAAGACTGCTTAACAAATTTTGTGCATATCAAGAGCTGCCTTCGTGCCTTTTATGTAGTAATGTTTTAGTTGGCTGCAAAAGCTTGTTCAATGTATATGAAAGTTTCTGTTGTTTTTTTCCTCTTTGTACATGTCAACATCTGTTATGTTCTAACATCTGCTCTCATTCGTCGTAGCGTGCTGATAGAGTTAACAGTGTTTCGTTGTCAACTTTCTAACTTCGTTGCAGCCTCGTGATTTTTCAAATTCGATTTTCCTGGGAAATATGGTAAACTTGTTATTATGTAAATAACAATATTAACCTTTTTTATACTTGTTACATATTATTTACTTGGATACCCTAATATTTATTATTAATTAACTCTTAACAAACTAACAGTATAACTTTTGTCCATTACCTGTACATGTTTCGGCTGGACCTGACATGTCTTCAGGCCTAGCCAACCCTGAAAGCATGGAGAGTACTAAACATCAAAACCGATGAAACTGTCGCTGCAGTTTCCTCCATAATAGAACATTCCTATGCGGATAATAACATGGAAACTAATGAAATCAGACATAAATGCAATAGGGATGAAATGGAATCCCTCACTGATCCTAGTAATAATACCCTAGATGAGATAGAAAAATTACAATGCCCATCTGAACATAAGAAGCCCCACATATTTAGATTATATAGTGCATGGAATGAAGGACCTTTGAAGTCATTGCTCAGGGTAAAAATAAACAAAAAATAAATCCTTTAAGGGTTGGTAAACTGTTACACAGTCACCACACTGATGTAGACTTCATCACTAGAGCAGGTAAGAACCTAGTAATAAACTGTAAATCTTACACAGCAGCCAATAACCTAGTAACTTCATCCCATTTAACTAAATACAATGTCTTTGTGCCAACCATCAGAATACACTCAGTAGGCGTAGCCTATGTAGAAAGTGAAATATCCCAAGAAGAGATCCTGGCGGAAGCGTCATGTGAGTATCCAATATTACAGGTAAATTAGAATTAAAAAAAATAGTAAAAAAAAAAACACTCTAGTAGACACTCAATTTGTAAAGATGACTTTTGAGTCAGACAAGTTACCTAAAGTAGTCTATTTGAATTATGTAAGATTGGCAATAGAGCCTTACATGATCCCGGTGAAGCAGTGTTTCCGCTGTTTTTCATTCGGGCATGTCATTAATTCTCCGTGTGTAACAAAACCCAGATATGTGGAGAAAATTATCACTCTGAGGAGTGTTCTAAACCTAAAATATGTGTCCATTGTTACGCGTCACATAGCAGTAACTCCAGACAGTGTCCTGAATACCTCAGACAAAAATCAATTAAAGAACGCATGAGCCTAATGAGGGAACCGTAATTCTTTAATATCTAACGCTGTAATGCAGTTTTTGAAAGAAAATCCTGACGTAAATTCAGTTACAATGAAATTTTCTCTTCCAGGACACTCATGTGTACAAGAAGCAGACAACGCCCATTTCCAAATTGAGAAATCTATGAAGAAAACAGATTTTTACTCTTGAATAGGTCTTGTTACGCTGTTACGATCAATAAATAGGTATAATCCAAATAGGTATTATTCAAATGAAATCAGGTGATTTCAAAAACTTTGGTGAAACAGCAAAGTGTTTAATTACAAAGCTGTCCCCTTTACACAAGTATCGACTCTCAAGTTTAACCCAACAATGGGATTAGTTTTTTAAATAACATCCCACGATGAATATGAGCCTCTCAATATGGCTAACATTAAGTTCCTGGAGACTCCAAAGCGAAAGAAAACAGATTTCTTATATGAAGTTAAAACCCGGCTCAGTATCCAAGAAACAAGTTAAGAAGACACACAATACGAATCTCTCAGGACTGTCAGTTTTTGATGTCAAACCTATAGTTTTAAAATGTTCAAATGAAATCTCAGACTTAAAGAAATAGGACATAAAAGCTGCATTTCCTTTCATGCCTTTGCAAGACATAGACTACTACAAAGCCATCCTGCATATCTAAAAAAAAAATATTTAACTGGTTGTAAACAATATATTTTAAGTTAATTTAAGGAAATTACATCAATGTTTTATGTTTTATTAATAAACTCAGCTGTGTGAATTAATGTGTGTGAAGTTATTTATAACCATAATTTCCTAACTGTTACTGTATTACTGCGGGATATGTTTGTGTGACAGGGTTCCAAGTGCAGTTAGAACCTTGTCAGTCTCAACTCGAGCAATGTTGGGTATGACAAGGTTCTAACTGCAAAAGCGTATATACGATAAAAACCGTAATGCAAGGACTTTAGTCTACTTAAGAACACATATATTATCTATTTATATGTAATTAAAAGTTAAAAGATAATTTCAATAATTTGTAATAAAAATAAACTAAATTATAAGAAATTGAAACTTTGACTTCAAATATCTCAAGACTTAGATTGGAAACAGTTAGAACCTTGTCAAAACAAAGGCACGAGGTGCTTCTTGGATATGAGGTGTGTGTGTGTGTGTGTGTGTGTGTGTGTGTGTGTGTGGTGTGTGTGTGTGGTGTGTGTGTGTGTGTGTGTGTGTGTGTGTGTAACGCGAGGCGAGCGAAGAGGGCAGAGTGCCTTTTAGCTTTTACTTAATTACTTTTGAGTTGCACCGGATCTTAGTTAAGCCATCTAGGATCTTCAGAGACCAGGCACATCAACTAGTAGTATAATCAAAAGTACCTTTGGTTTGAATAAAGTATGATGATTTACGTACTAATTTTTAAAATTATTTTTATGTACTTTAAAAATCTTTCTCTGTTCATGATAGGCATCTATCGTTGCTGTCAATCAATTGTTATATAATTGTGTTTTATTTATTTATGTCAATTTCGATGTTATCTATATTTGAACCGCTAACTGCATGAAAGGCATATCATAAGTCCAAAATTAACGGGTTTTCCGTTTTTTCCTTCAAAGTTGTTTGTTAGGTTTATAGACTCGTCGTTTTTACAGCAGAAAGGAAACAAGGTCCGCGCATTGCTAATTGCAATGGCGAACGTCTCGAAATAAACCTATTTTACTGCAGAAAGGGAAACTAGTCCTGGACACATTGTTCCCCTTCTGCAAGTAACCAAGCTGGCTGTCAGCGCTCAGCGTCCGGCAGACGCGATAACTAACGTTCAGGCTCATCTGAGTCGCTGTCAAACAACGATCATAGTGCTGTTGTTTATTCATAACGATTATTTAGTGCGGTCTCACTGATTACTTAAGTGCCTCATCATTGAAATTAAAATGGAAGTAGTTCCAGAACAGAAGAAGGGACCAGTCCGAATAAAAGAAGGAAGGGGTGTAAAAGAAATGAAGAAAATGTACAGAAGAAATGTGATTAAAAATGTCCTAAGGTTAGAGGGCAAAGAGCATGTAAACTGGAAAGTGCAAAACTGTACCATGCAAAAAATCCAGGCTCCAATGTTTGCAGGTTGAAATATAGTTTTTGTTCAATAGTTTATTTTTTGCATACAATGTTTTGGTTGATACATCTCTTCACTTCTAGTTTTATTTTAAATTAGCCTAGTGGTCTTGAACGATAATCCTAAATCATTACATCAAATTGGCGCCGACGAGGTAAACATAACCTCAAAATAATGGCTAGGCCTAGGGCCTATTTAATATTTTTGACACATTCATCATAATATTATTACTCTTGTTAATTAACGCCTTGTTTTATTGTTTCAGAGCTGCAAAGTCCAACTGCCTTCAAAAGCTTTTCGGAGGGAGGATATGATAGAAATATTTTTCAAAAAACTACATAATATGACAACCAAAGGTAGAACAGGACATTTTCCATCCAATCTCTAATGGAAGTATAGTCCTGTTGAAAGAGAAAGATCCAGGCCTGGGCGTCATCATCTGAAAAGCCCGGAAAGCTTTTAGCTGTAAGCTATTCCATTTCTTACACAAATGGCAAACGCAACCAAGGTATGTAAAAATGGATTTATGACTCAACTTATGGATACACTCCTAAAACAGTGGTTACCGTTTTATATCTCATTTGTTTTGCAAGTAAATGAAATCCCACACTGGACAACAGAGGAAAGAAAGAACGTTTCAGGAAATGCAATACCCGGGTCTGTCCCTGACTCGATTAAGGGCCCCATGTTGAATCATTCCAAACAAAAAACCATCACTATACAGGCAAAGATAAACAGTCACTTCTCAGCAAACTTGAATTTCGAAAATTATGTATGATATGTTCATAAAAAAAACCCAAAACTTTCTTACAACAACTTTGGGAAGTGAAAAAAAGGCTCTCATACATGTTCTTTTGGACTTATTTTTAATGAAAACTACCCTGACATT
>NW_025788309.1:0-10741 GCF_021130785.1 Homalodisca vitripennis
GGTTATTATACTGCAGCCATTAATTATGGAGTAAATTGCTCATTATCTGGTCATTAAATATTTATATAGACCCAAGTAACCACATTTTTAAGAATAGTAGGCTAACATTTATTATTTGTTATGACTTCATTTAAGTAAAAAATGTTGGTTTGAATTTAGAAAACTAACTTAAATAGCATTGGAGGATGATAAAATGTTTTTTTTAATGCCATTTGTTCATAAGGTATTATTTATTGTTATTTATGAGAATTTTTCCTTGTGTAAATGTGTATTATTATGTAACTAATTCCCTTGAAATTTAAACCTAAAACTTTTTATTTAGTATTTTTTTATAAGTTTGATACCAATCTATTGATAGTTCTATTAGTCTAATATGTTTGATCGGTATCAATAATAATAATAAGCAATATAAAAACCCCTTTATCGAACTCTGTCCTTTTCCTATTTTAAAACCACTTACCGCTATAATCAAAATTAACTAATCTTGGAATAATATTGCAACAATACTTCCAGGGTACACAAAACAGTTATGTAAATTGTCTGCCAAGCTTCCACCCGGTCACTGTTTACCTCTACGAGTCTGACGGACACTTTCGACTGTCGATTAGCGTGTGACGCAATACCCTCGACGTAGGCGAGGGCAGTACCAACAACAGGCTAATCGATTACTCATCCACCGCGCTGTGGTGTAATTCAGGAAAAAGATTCAGAAGTATGACCTTGGGGCATCAGCTGGGAATTATTCCGGTCTGAGCGATGAACTCCATTTCATAACCGGTACCTACTGAAGTCAACAAAATGTGAAAGCCAATAATTAGGCCTTAAAGTTATTGTTGTCTATAAACTTCAGCAAGTTTTTTTTCCACGGGGATAAAATTAATGTAGTACACCCCATTACATGTTTGGTATTTAAGTCTCCACCTGACTGGAATCAAGGAACTTCAAGAATTGATCAAACCTGAATAAACATTAATGTTCTTTAAGACCACAAGTGAATTATAACATATTTTCTAATATTATATTTAATTTTGCAAGAGCCTTTCAGAATCTGGGATTCCATCTTCAGGCAACTTTCACAAAAAACTAGGTGGTACTAAAATATTTCTAAGGCTCCCAAGCAGTAGCGTAGCCAAAAATTTCGTTCGGGGGGGGGTCGAAACCTGGGGGATCCGGGGAAGTTTGTGTGTTATTTTTGCCAATGAATTTCACTGGTAAAAAAGGAAAATACCAAAAACATGGAGCTTTAGTAACTACGCCTTATAGAAAGTGGAAATAGTGTTATAGGCAAATTAAACTCTCACAGCAACTCTAGTACCCCCACACATTTTCATGTATAGCTACAGAAACTTTACGAAGATCGATTCTGGCCGGGTAGAAGGCACCAAAGTGATAAGAAAGAAAAAGAACACAACAGAGCTTCACTCAAGCGTATAATTGACTCAACTATATTCTGTGGAGAAAATGTAAAAACCCCTTTCGGGGACATTGGGCCCACAGACGGCCCGAAAACCCTTTAGAAAAGAAGGCCGATTTTCAAAGCGTAGCTCGGGTACAGATCAAACTAACGCAAACGGTCCGGAAAATGCACCGGAAAAACTCTACTTAATAGAAGTTTCGGCCACTTTGGATTTCACTGATTGGGGTAATTATGAATGAGTTATAATGAACGATTTTTTTGTATCATTACACTGTCGACGAGTAATATAAATTATCGGAAAAATCACTTTCGGTCGGAAATGAAATACACCTGAAAAACTCTAATGATTAGAACTTCAATTACTTCGGACTTTTGGTTATTGAGGTAAACGTGGTATATTTTTATTGAGTTATAGGAACGACGATTTTTTGTCATCAATTAAACTGTACTGCGACTACCTATATAATTATCGAGAAAAAAAAACACTTTCCGGTCAGGGCGTTTTGGGGTAAATACCGAAGAAAAGCTCTCTACTGATTCGTTTTGGCGATTTTGGATTTTCACTGGTTGAGTGGTTGAGGTAAAAGTATTACTTATAAATTAATTATGTTAGGACGTTGAATTTAGAGATTAATTCAACGCCGACTAATCATATATAATTAATCGAGAAAAAAAAAAAAAAAAACAAAAATAATCACTTCCGATCGGAATATACTATGGAAAATAAAAAAATACCTCAGTCAGTGAAATCCAAAGTAGTCGAGGAACTTCTTATACAGTAGAGTTTTTTTTTTTCCGGTGTATCTATCTGACCGGAAGGCGATTTTTTCAATTGATTCTTTAATAAATTATAAAGATATTAGTCGGCGATCACTTGATACCTAAAATCAATGTTCTAAACACATAATCTAAGTACCACTTTTATCTCAACGACTCAACCAGTGAAATCCAAAATCGTCAAAATCTGAATCAGTAGAGCTTTTCCTCGGTATAATTCCGACCGAGGAAAATAATAATAAAAACTTTTTTATTGTGTCAACAGTACAAAAAAATTGCGTACAATCGTCCAAATTAAATTATTTAGAAATATGTCTATCTACTTTTAAATTGCCCCCATTCATACCCGTTCATAAACACAGTCCACAACTCATTCCTATGACTGATACATACTTACAGCCATACGTTTTAAAATCTTCTAAATTTTTTCCAACCAGAAATAGAGGATGACCGAATTACTAACTTGAATTTCATCCCAGCGGCTCAGCATAAACTCTCTTTCCACTGAAATAAAACCACCCTCGACGGCCAAAAAGTTGTCTCAATCGAGCTTTAAATTTTGTTGGTTTCATTCAAATTTTTTATTTCCTCAGGGAGCTTGTTTTGATCAGCTTAACACCAACCCTCGGATGGCAAACGTTTGAATGCGGCTTTTCTGAGCGAATGTAACCGAAGGTTGTCCCTAGCCCTCTTGTCCCATATTGATAGACGTGTCCCTGCCCCGGACGAACTCGCACTTACATCGGCAGTACAGGGCGACATCGAGGATTGAGAGACAGGGCCAAAGTTAGAAATCCCAAGCTCCCTAAAGGCATCTCTTCTGCATGAATTTCGGGATTTTCAATTAATTGAAATGGAATGCGGACAGCTTTCTTTTGACTTCTAAATACTCCGCCTCAAATTTGTATTTAAGAACAGCTGCCCCATACCCTCCAACTCGTACATTAGAGGGGGGTGTACAAAGCCGAAAGTAGGCCATTATTAGTACATCCCGGGAGCAAAATTTGGAAAGGTTCCCGTATAGCATAAATGCCTAAAGAAACCTTTGAGCAGGTACTTTCAATGTGATTGTCCTCAATTCAGCACTTCGATTAAGGTACATTCCGAGGAACTTGGTGGAATCAGTTTTCCTCTATGAAGACATCGGCCGCCATCACAGCAGCGCGATCCTCAATCTCTCTTTGCCGCAAATCAGAAATATAGTGCATTTGAAATTTGAAGTTGTTGGTCCTCAGATTTACTTTAGAAAAAAAAACTGAATACATGAATTCCGTTCTAAAAAGGAAATAATTTCTAATTCATGTTTTGTTAGAGCTTTAATGCAGAGCGTTTTGTATCGTCAACATACTGAACTGGACCATTTTCCCTCTCCAGGAGCGATGAGTTTCCGCCTGCTGATGAAACACAAGGGAACAAGACTGGTCCAAGTATAGATCCCTGTGGGACTCCATAGGAAAAAAGGTCGCTAATTTTAAAGTGTTTTAATTGTTTTTTTTTCTCGATAATTATATATGTATTAGTCGGCGTTGAATTAATACCTAAAATCACCGTCCTAACATAAATCCTAAGTACCACTTTTACCTCAACCACTCAACCAATGAAATCCAAAATTGTCAAAACTTGAATCTGTAGAGAGCTTTTCTTCGGTATTTACCGACCGGAAAGTGATTTTTTTCTCGATAATTATATAGGTACGGTGTACAGTTTAATGATAAAAAAAATCGCGTCCTAACCTCAATCGAAAACCCCACGTTTACCTCAATCATTGAAGTTCAAATTAGTTGAAGGTCTAATCAGTAGAGTTTTCAAGTGTATTTTCCGTCCGAAAGTGATTTTTTTCAATAATTATATACACGTTTACATTTTAATGACACCAAAAAATCAACGTCGTAATTTAAATTTCTAAGCAGTCACTTTACGTCCCCACGACGAATTTGAACGAAGTGGTCGCTAATTTAAACTGTTCGTCGTGTTACGGTTCAGGTGACTTGCGACGTCACGTGACCGCGCTGTATAGAAATACCGTGATTACACTACACTATCCGAAAGGCCAAACCCCAAAAGTATCGTTTGATACTTTATGATGAAAGGACAATTATATTTTTAACAACGGTCACTTCAATCAGTGAAATCAATCAATTTAATGTTTGTAGACAAGAGTAATGATAACTGTCCTTCTTTCTCCTGCTCCATGCTTTTATATTTTAATATGTTTTAAAATTTCGGGGGGGTCCGGACCCCCTGGCCCCCCCCCCTTCGCTACGCCACTGGCTCCAAAATCTTTATTAATGCTGTGCTTAGTGGATAGTAAACTGCAAAAAAGGTCAGAGGCCTTGTCTAGTTTTTTAAAACAATGGTATTTTCTTGTATATCTTTTTGATTATATTTGAGCATTTCATGAGGGTGAATATATGTTCTAATTGACCCAGCACTTCCTCAACAATAGTGCTATCGGGGTGATATTTAAGTGAACAACAAAATCTGGGGATTTTAAAATAATTGAGATCTGTAAAGAGATTCAAATACAATCATAATATTATTTTATGAGTTTAAATAAAAAACCGAATATCATTGATATGTTTAACCAAGCTATTTTCATTCCAAACTCCAATTCTAAAGAAATGAGTCAGTGTTACTTAGATACATCATTCTTTTAGTTGCTAATAGGTTAATCTATATAACTATTTGCCCAAACTTAATGTACCATAAGTTTTTCAAATTTTACAAAAACTCCATCAATCATTTCTGTCACACTGATATTTTCATCAGAAGAAAATATTTTCTTAACTGTAACATCCCGCATAAAAAGGGGCTTATGTTCCAATTTAAAGGGGAAGACTCGATCATTTCAGTAGTATGGCGGATTTATTTAGATTATTCAATGTTGTTTTTATTAGATGAATTACAGTTGAACGTGGTTTAAACATTGAAATATTTTTCCCCTATACATAGAACAACCTTTATAATTTTATAAGAGTGCTCCCTTCCGCAGAAAATACATTTTTCGTAAATTTCTGATGTCATGATATACGTATATTTGGGATTTAACACATCAGCTAGCTGCTAGGATACCAAAAAGTATAAACGTACCTTTGACGCCTTGTACACTGGAAAATTAAATTTTTCTTGTGTGGAGGCTTAAAAATAATTTGTTTAGTTAGTCACACTTCTAACTTAGTGTTCGTAGGCTTCTATAGCAGTTTCAATTTCAGCAGAGTCGTTTGAAAAATGCAATTAAAAACAACTCTACAGAGCGTTTTTTTTGTCTGATATGTTTGAAAACTTACCTTTTGTTCAGTTAAATACCTGACTCAACCTAACCTGTAAACCTCAATAGTCGGGGCGTTCATTTTTATTTCGTTTCTACCAATGCCAAATAAGCATAGGCGAAGGAAGCTAGGGTGACCCAAATGGGACGGGGCCACCACTAACGAAAAATCTGGAATTCGTAATGCTCACCAGCTGATATACCCCGAGGGGAGTCTTCGAGAATATATTATTTCAATTCCAATAAAATTTTAAAATTTTAAGTCTGACAAACCCTTTTAAAGTACATTATTCTTACTTCAGCTTTTCAAAAAAATTTTAATTGAAACAAAATTTAACTTTTTGGAGACCACCAAAATTAATATAACACGTAAAAATAAGAAAATACCTACTTTTAAAAGAATTTACAAAGGTTCTGAAAAAAGGCTGTATCTTAAGCACACAAGTCACATCCTCTATTTTACATTGAATTTATATATCAAAAAAGGGGTTCCAGAATATGCCTTTTGCTTGAAAAATGTGTAGTTTTATACTAATTTAAAAAAATTGTATTTTTACCTACATTTAAATCTTTTTAACTTTTAACCCTGACACCTATGATAAAAAAAAAACTGGGAAAAACTGACATGTGTTTTTTTTAAAAGATAATTTACACCGTTTATACAATTAAAACAAAAGTTAAATATTTAAAATTTTTAATCGTGTTTTTTTACACCGAGAGATTTACGTCCGCGTAAAACGGCGCGCCCGGCGAACAAATATAAACGTTCTAATAAATATTATTTACAAAGCACGATATTTCCTTTAAATTTTGTTAGTAATTTCATACACAAAGTAGGTACAAATACATGTTAACGATAGTAAATTACTTTTGTAATAACAACGTATAAAACAACAACAATTTTAATTTTATTTGTTGAAAATTAAAAGGGATCCTAAAAATAATGACAAAACATTTAATGCCATATTAGATCATTTTTTTTGGTTGCAGTTTAAAACAAACTTAAAGGCATAAACCTAAATAGACAGAGGAGGCACGGTATAGACCATTTTGTTAACTTTCACGTAAAAATTTTTAGTAACTCTCGAATCTTCCTTGTCTGACCACAACGTCTTTTTACTTAAATTTTCTCAACAAGTCCGCCAAACCTTAAAAAATTAAACTTGGAAATATTAATTAAATAAGGATTTCATTTTAAATGAAACGTATGGGGAAAAAAAATATTCTTTAAAAATTTATAGAAACTTTAATAACATTCCAACAGAGTATCCTTTTAATTCACAAAGCAAAAGTATTTTATACGCATTGGGGTATCATTGCCCTTGCCATACTCCCGGTTTGGCCGGACATCCCGTTTTGCAAGTTTGCCCCGGTTCCCCCCGGTTTCCTGCTTGCCCCGGGTCACGCAAAGGAGCCAAATGTTTAAAAACAATTGAGCAGGCCTGGTTGTAGTTGTCTAGGGGTTCATGACTACACAACTACAAAAGACTACAAAAAAGAAGTTAAACTTTTCCTATAGTTTCGTTATTTTAAACGGAAATCTGGTGTGCAAGTCAAGCATTGATTTTAAGTCTGTCCAGGCAAAACCGCGGGAATATTTTTTAATCACCTGATGACGTTTTTAAAGAAAACAAATTAAAGAAATTTTTAATTTTTGGTGAAACTGCAATACAAATTTTGGGGGAGTAAATAGAAAGGGAAAAAACAATGTATTTCCTTTATAAAAAATAATTTGGGAAGATCAATAAATTATTGGTTGTGGGCTCATACGAACACAACCTGTCCAACTGCTGTAATGTGCTTCCCATTGAAACGGGGCCCTTTGTTGTGAAAATTTACAATTTTTTTCATATTTACACTGAAAGGGGTTACCAACTCAAAAATTCGCGAGTTTGCAGATTTGAACACCGCAAATTAATACAACACGGAAATACTAGATTTCTCCCCTTATACCGCAATTAAAGGATGTTTCAAATTTTTCTGCTTTAGAAGCACTTCTTGCTCAGGGAAAATTTTCCATCTCTGAAAAGAACTTCTTTGATGAGAGCGAGGTGAAGTGTTTCCCCTGGTTTGTCATTCAGCTAGCATGTTTAATAAAACAGTTTAGCCATAGAAAAATAAATCCAGTACTATTGATGTTTTACATGCCTTTCAAAAATTGAAGGGAAAATTTTCAAAAAGAAAGGGGTCAAAATTCATCCCCTATGGGGCAAAAACGGGCCCCTTAAAAAAACTTAAGGGGAAAAGCAATGTTGACTGTAACCAAAAGACCAGTGATTTTAACGAATTTACAGTAGGGATATTTTTTACTTTAAAATTTGGGGAAGAAAATTTTGGGGAAAACTTTTAAAATTTCTCTGGGTCAATGAAACAGCATTTCATGGGAAAAAAAATTTGAAAGAATTGAAAAAGAATTAATAAAAGTACCGGAAAACTCAAATAAACACGACGAAATTTTGATGAGCTTGCTTTCCAAAGATTTTTGGGGCCCCAAAAGTAAATATGGGGAAAAAAAAGACGAAAGAAACCAAAGTGAAGAAAAATGGATGGGGCTGTTCCATTCTTTTAAACAGCAGAATATTTCAGTGCCCAAAACTTGGACTTATAATTGAATATGTTTACTGTCTTCCGGGGAAAACTGACCATTTTCTCCATAGAACATTGCCTGGGGTGATGACCGAGGATTAACGCATGAATCCACAGTTCGAAATTTAATTTTAAAAGCAAATTTTAAATTAAAAAAAAAAAAAAAAGATTTTTTGAGAAAGATTTGCTCTAGTGAAAAAACGAATTGTATAAAAAAAAAAGCCTTGCTTTTAATTTTATAGCTGTCAATTTTTTTTAAAGGCCCAATAAGCTTTTATTTTTTTAAGGTTTTTTAATTTTTTAATAAACCGGTAAAAATAAACCCCCAAAATTATTTTTATTTTTATAAGATAAATCACTTTATACTATTAGAAATTAAATTACATTCATACAATTATACACAAATTTTTTGGTTTTTTTTTTAATTTGACTTCAAATTTATCCTTTCCCCACGCATTTGAACAGAGGCTCCCGGTTGGCCGAAAAAAATTTGGCAAGCCTAGGTATCATCATATCCATGGTTCCCCCCAAAATATCCACTGAAAGATATTTCGAGAAAGATTGGGGAAAACCCCCGCGAGGTTTCAGCGTTTGACTGCGACAACTGGTAGCCAATATGAACCTGCGATCCCTTAGTGGGGGGGGGGGGTTTATTTGCAATTGTAAAACACCCTGCCGTGGGGTGGACTCACTCGTGTAACGCCCATTTGATCAGATACATACTAAATTGCGCAAAAACAGACCACTAAGTCACCGAAATTTGGTTCCCCCAATTTTCCCCGCTCACGTGTGAAAGGGGCCTTACTCGGCAACGACTCATGTTGACTCATCAGCTATTTTCACGGTTTGTAAATTAAATTCGCGGTTTTCACTATGGGGTGGAGACCGGGTTTTATTTATCACAAACATATAATGACATATAGCCAGGTTAAAAAAAATTTTTATAGAATTGGAAAATTTTTTGGTGACATTACAACAACATCAACCCAAGGGGGTGTCTTTATGTACAATTAAAACAAAAACAAAGTCCCCAGTTGTTGCTTTGAAATGCGCTGATGTAAAAAGAATATTTACGTTCTAGGGGGAAATAATGTTACTAACAACACAATGATTCACATCACGCAAATGCGTTTTATAACGGGAGAATTAGTGATTGCATAAACAATGGCTAAAATGTTTTTTTAAACATAAAAAATGTTTTAAATGGTTACACAAAATATCAGTTTTTAACAGTCAAAGTTTTTTTTAAAATTAGAAAAAACTGACAAGAACTTTAATATGCTTTACGGTTACTGACCCATCAGAATTAATCCAAATAATATTATAAAGCAAATTGCCTTTGCTTGTATTGTTTTCATGCATAAACTACACAACTGATTGACAAAAATTTTTTTTTGGTACATCGACTTTCAGCAGTTCCTGGGATAAATAAATTCTTTTTTTAAAAATTTTGGGGCTACGCCCCACTTTTTTAAAGTAATGAAAAATCCCCATCTTATTCTCTAAAGTTGGGGGAATATTAATTGAATGAACCTGTCAAATGTATAAAATGTTTTGTAAAAATTGCTTATTATTTTTTTTTACATTTAAATGATTGAATGTTCTAATAAGTAATCATAATTTTAATCCGTTTTAGTATCAGCTATTAAAATCATATTTAGATATCAGGGAAGTACTCATCTGCCCTGAAAAGTCCCCAAAAAATAAGACAAATTTGACTCTGAAACTCGATTTGAGGGACTGACAGATGAAATTTTGCTAGATTTTTTTGAACTAAAGTTCCAATTCGAGCTCTAAATGTTTCTTTAATATTAAAAAAATAAAACTGTTACTATAAATTTTTAACACTGAATAAAACCCATCTTATTTTCTTTTGACAGAAGTAGGCTTCCCTGATAGTGTTATATTTTCTTTATCAGGAAACAAAACAACCCAAAATCAAAGTAAATTTCTACGATTAGGCAAAATCGCTTTAAAAAAAAAAAAAATAATGACCGGATAAAAACTTGTCAAAACAAATTTTTTTAACATCTGATTTTGTATATAAATTTACCTAAGATGTTTTTTTTGGGAGAAATGTTTTCCATAGTTAGGCAATTGGATTGAAATGTAAAAAGAAGTGTATAAATTTTTTTAAAAAATAAAAGAAAAGTTCTTTAAGAAAATGATCAAAGTCTTATAAAAAGCTGTGGAATAGTTTTAAAAATTTGGGTCTAATATATTGTTTTGGGAAAAGAGATATCTCGACTGCAATTAGCTTTTCTTAAGTGATATTACACTATCCAACAAAGAAAGATAAACGCATCAGTATAGAGCAGACTATTAAAACTCCAAAGAAAGTGGGAAATGTCAGTTTCATTTTTAAAATTTTTTTTTTTTTGCATGAGTGAGAAATTTACAAAATTAATGTTACATGAGGTAAGTCCCCCTGAATTTTCTGACTCAATAAAATTCCCCTTTTCGAATGTAACGTGCACAAAGCGTTCTTAGCGTTTTTTCTTTAAAAAGACAATTTCCATTACTTTTATCTGCATTTTTTTTCCGTCACTTTTCAAGCCCAAAAAAAATGTCATCATTTTTGAACCCTATATAACATCACTGCAAAAGACCAGGGCACAAAAAATGATGCAAACAAAAAACTGTGAAAATTCACCTGGAAAAAATCAATATATATAATTCTACACGATAAAAAC
>NW_025788310.1:0-11023 GCF_021130785.1 Homalodisca vitripennis
TCAGTGAAACTTCGAGGCGTGGGTCCTCGGTGTTTAGAATGGAGTTGTATGGGAGTGGCAGTGGAAGATAACAGTTAGTGCACGTGTGTGAGTTATTGTTGTGTGTTGTGGAGTGATGTGAATATACAAACAAGCATGGAGGACTTGTCCGGTTTTAGTGCGCCTTCTGATTGTCTTCGCCAGCCTGGTAAGTGAGAAAAACAAGTCAGATATTACGGCACAGGTCGCCCTGGCGGGTAAACAAGCGCACTGCGCAATAGTAAACATTCTCTCCTTATTTGGCTGCGAATTAGAAACTCTTCCTGATTGTAGTGTTTTACTATCACCTTTGGTTTCATGTGCGTGCGAAAGTTCTTTATTTACTAATTGCGTTGTTGTCCCGGTTTGTTTTTATCATGTTATCGATTTGTTGGGCTTATGAGATAGCCTACCAAAATTATGTAACGATGCTATTGACGCTGGAAAAAACTGTAATTATTAACTGTATTATACAGTTTGCACACTGTTTGTAATAAATAATTTTGAGTTCTGACGCAATGTATAAAACTGAATATTTCAGGATACTCACAATAAATAGCCTGTTCATATAAGCTTTAGTAAATATTTTGTATGTAATTTATATGCAATTTTATATCGTTACCCTAAGTTAGCAAACCTCTAAAATCCATTGGTGGGCAAATGGATGATTTTGGGACCATACGGTTTCAAGTTAAAAGCACGACGCTAACTGTGCAAAGCTCGTAACTTCCATAATAGTTCCGTTGATATTTGAGTTAATAGAAAGCTAACCTCTTAACTCCAGTTCTTCATTTTTGTAGTTGGCAAAAATGGGTGAACTCCAAGCTGCAGTGTCTGGTTGGTTGACAGATTAAGACATCATGCTGTGAAGTGGTGTTAATATTGTAACTGTTTAGTGATAATTTCCGGCGTTCCCCCCTACAAACGACTTTATACAGGTATAAAGTAAGTGATAAATGTATATTTTTAGAATAGTTTAAGTGTAACGTTTTTAATTTATAAAAGCCTAAAATTATCTATTATTATAAATAGGGAGGGAGAGAGGTTGGCGATGCGTTTAGATTTTGAGTTGATGCTCGAGCATTTTTGGATTTAAGAGTTTTTGATAGCAGTAAGTAAGTTACAACGATCAAACGATGATCTTATAATATTTGCTTGTAATCCTAATAATGCTTACTTACTTATAAAAAGATCTAAATTTTTCCTTGAAGAGCATTTTTTAGACATCGTGTTTAGTATTTGCCGACCCGTTCTAATAGATCGTAGGCATATGGCTTACTCGGTAATAAAAAAAAACACCGCTACAGTGAAAAAGGTTGTTTGGAGATACGACAACACATGTTTTTAACAACAATGTAAAACACATGTTGTTATTTTTTCAGAATGTCAAGGGTGCAAAGAATTATGGAGTTGGCTTTACCTTAACACTAATGACCATCAACCAGAGACCTTCGTCGTCAATGTCGACGGTTCTCTATCCAAAGTCGAGAGAAAATTGTACTAGTGATTCCTCTGCAAAAGTAAATAGTGAACATAAACTCCTTATCTACTAATTTGATTGTGAGAGTACCATAAACTGGGTCTATTGTTGGCCTCAATATAGGCATACCTGTAGAGAACGGAAGTTTAACTGAAAATGGTAGATTTGTACTTGAGAACTACGAATATCTATCTATAAATAACTCCTTTTTGGGGCCTTTTGTGAAAAAAAAAAATATTTTTTTTTTTTTTTTGTCCCTGAGCAAGAAACCCTCACTGAAAACAACTTAATGCCTAGAGGGAAACCTTAACAACGTTCGCTTGAACAAGAAAAAGTTCCGGAAGGTAACTTGAACCTAGTTATGAACCCTGATATCGTGCCTGAGCATTAAAGACCTCCCTGAAGAGTTAAGCTGTTCGGATCAAGAAGATTCTCCTGAACTTTTTGAAAATGCCTCGCTGAGACTCATATTGTCAACATGAATATTGGGTACAACTACCCCGTTACGAAAAAATCGTCAATCAAGTAACAACCACTACATGGAAGAGTAATTAATTAAAAGAGGCAAGGATGAATGGGCAAGAATACTGTGGATAAAAAAAGAAAAAAAATGATGACGGAAAGTATTTGTATAATATAAAAAAAATGCCCGGGTAATAAAAGATACGGTGTAAATTTATAAGAAAAGAAAGAAGTTTGCTGAAGTGGTCGTCATTAACTTAATTGAGAGAGTGCAAAATTTTGAAACAGTTTTTGGAAACCTCCGATTGGCAGGGAAAAAAATTAATTGTAAATTTTTTGATCTAGAAAAATCTGAAACAGCTAAGCCGAGGGGACGAAAAGATAATGCAAAAAGCCGGAGGACTTATTCGTGCAAGTATGACTTGAAAAATTTTTGGAGAATAATTTTGTAAGAGTTTGCAAAACAATGTTTCTAAATACACTGTCGATTGGAGAATTGATGGCGTTTTCATTGGCAAGCTCAGAAGATAATCGTGACTTTAAATAAAGAAACTGTGGATGACATTGGTCAAAATATAGAGGAAAACATTGTTAGAGCCAAAACCTAAGAAACTAAGAAAATCTGTTCAAATTGAGGGGTTGGAGGACTTCTTTTTCGTAGTTTACCTAAAGTCGAGTTCCCATTAATTGTAGGACAAGGAAGAGTAAAATGTATTTAGAAACCGAACTGGAAATCTGAAAAGACAGCTTTACATTATATTATAAAAATGACTGGTGTTCTCAGAAAAATGTCCCATCTCTGTCTCAGTGTAAGTTCCACCAGTTGTTTCATGATCATAACTTAGAGTTGTTTCCACCAAAGAAACATGCCTGCGACAAGTGTGAGTCATTTAAATCTGGAAATTTGAGTAGGGAAAACTATGAAGCACATGTTGCGAAATAAGAATTAGCTAGACTTGAGAAAGAAGCAGACAAAGCAAACACAACAACTACATAACATCCTCTATGGATTTACAGGCCTTGTTGTTGTCTCCTAGATCTATTTGCATCGGCGCTGTTATTATAATGAGTGAAACTTTTCCGTACTCAATTTTGCTAACTACAACTGTAGGCACGCATGAAGGCGGTTGTTTCCTTTGGAACAAACCTGAGGGTGGCCGTACGTCGAATGAGTTTGCTACAGGAGTTTTACAAGTATTTTTGTGTTCGCAACTTCTTTTACGCAGAATAAAGACTAAACTGATTCTGTAACAGTGATGGGTGTTCCTACCAGAACAGATGCACAAATTCGATCAAATGCTTTGTTGCACTTTTCCTGCACAAATAATGTTATTGTGGAACAAAAATATCTGAAAGTGGGTCATTCCCAGATGGAGACAGATTTCTTCTATGCACTCTATTATTGAGCGAAAGTTAACAAACGTGAAAATAAATGTACCAGCAGATTGACTTACATGTTTGTAGGCAAGCCAGGAAAGATCCATCGGAGTACAAAGTTTGAGTATCTAGACCAGAAATATTTGCAAGAACTTTGAAAATCATTTAGTTTTCAAAAGCATCAGACCGGGCAAAGGTGTTTGGTGACCCATGTGTTAATTACAGCCGTGGCTTACAGTATGTCCCTGATGTAACAATAAAATTCAAATTTGAATTTTGCAGAAGATTGGCAACCTCTGCCCCAGCGAAAAAACTGAAAATTTGAAGCTAGGTCTGTTGAAAAATTTTGCCAAGCCTGCACAATGAAAGTAATAGCGATAAAACTAAGGAAATATGATCACCTCCAAAATCCTCAATTCAATTCGTGAAAAAGACTACCATGAGTTTTATGATTATCATACCCCTTAAGTAAAGACTGATCGATAGGTTTTTATAACTTGGATTTATAGCAGTAGCCCTGTATTATGAGAGTAGCGGGAAAAATAAAATAAGAGCCATCCCTTTGTAGCAACAGTATTCCAACAGTATCCTTTATAAGTACTAAAAGATATTTTCATGTTTATTTTATTATGAACAAATTAACATTCTACAGCTAGTTCAATGTTTTATGGGGAAGCTAAATGTTTTAAAATTTTCACAGTTTTTTGATTAGATTGCCTTACTTGGTAAATATGTAAATAAAATATCATTTACAAAAGCTAGCATAGTTTTCTTTTTTACCCACATCGATTAGATCTTAACTATTTTGTAGAGAAATAACTCGTATCGCCTTCGCATAATTTGAGAAAAGCACTGTATCTCCAAGAAATAACTTAATTCTGTTACTTATAGCTTGAGAATTTGTTTCTACGAATTAAGAAATAATATTAAAACATAAATAGTTCAAACAAAATATTTGGTTAAGCATAAACTTAATTTTAAACATGTTTTTTAGAGCTCCTGAAAAGTTAGGTTTTTGGAGTTATGAGGTTTGCTAATTAGGGTAGCGATATGTAGTTAGCCTATGATAATAATGAAACAGTTCCATATAAATCACATTGGCTATTTTTTAGGTTATATCCTTGTAAATAGTCCTAAGTTAGCCTATACCAAAATAAGTTTCTATACAACAAAATATACATATTTAGGTAGGCCTAATTGTAATTCCACAATTAAAATAATTCATGTAAGCCTAGGGTTTGTTGTTGCAAATTATTAGATCAATATTAAACCACATATTATTTTAAAATAAAATAGTTGTTCAGCTGTAGCCTATTGCAAGAAATGTAGGAAAACAATTTAATATGTTAAAAATGTTTCCAACAGAAGGCATAATGCACCTAGTTCCTAAATGTGGACTAGTGCATATTAAATTGGAATGAACTTGTTTTATTAATATATTGCTTAGTAAGCTGAGATAATCATCAAGTAATTTGAGGTCAATTGGCTTTAGTTATATTATAAATACCCAATTAACTGTAATGAGAAAATTCTAGAAAAAACTATTATAATTAAGCAAATAAACTGCAATGTTTACACTCATAATATTCTAACAGGTTGTTGTATATTACAGGCCTACATTACTGACAGTTGTGCTTTATGGGTAAAAAAAAAAAATAGTGTTAAGTCAGTACAATCTTTAATTTGTTTGATTTCAATCATCCAACTAAAGCATCAGTACTAAGTCCATGGTTTTCAATGGTTCTTGCACTGGCTTTTTGGTTCGGTTCATAAAAAAGTTGAGTTCCTCTTCAAGATAAATTTAACATTTTTTATCACTCCAGAAGAAATGAATTTGAACAATGAATTTGAGGTAAATTTTTTAAACCTTGCAAAAAGAAAATTGGCCAAAGATAAAACTATATTTAAACTACTGTAAATTAATAATGTTTCAGGGAATGACATGTTTTTAAATTAACAATTTATGTTAAGAAATTACATGTTCTAATAAAATTAGTTTAGAGAAGATTACGTGTTTCAATAAATGCTATTTACAAATTTGTTGGCTAATATTAATATTTACATTGTTTTAAAATTGGAAATTTGTCATTGATGTGTATTGATTTTGAAAAAAATTTTTCATATTTATTTTCAGACATTTTTTATGCGCTTCATGACCCATTATTATTTTAATACCATGTACTTTAAATGCTTTAAATTATTCCTTGTATAATGATAAAAAAATTATATTTTCCTGTTCTCAGAAAAGGTAGCCTCTGTTATTTTAAATGGTATATTACTAAAAACTTCAGACAAAAATATTGTTTAACTAAATAAACACTGATTAGTGCACAATATGTCTAACAAGAGGCCTAATATACACTTTTTGGGACTGAAAAATTAATAGTAATCTAATAGTACTTTGACTGTACTCATGTTGAGTTAAAGAGCCAAAAATAATATACCTATCATAGACAACATGATTTAGAAATAATGGAAAATGATAAAATTCGTTTAAGTTACTTTTTACCACAAAAAACATTGTAAGGAACATTATTCAAATTATCGAGAAGACAATCATGTAAATATATGTCTGCAACATTGTTTACAATTCTTCAATATTTGCATACGAGAAATAAGAAAAAAATGCTGTGAAGAGTACATATATGTCATGAACATTAGTGAATAGTGTGTAGGCCCACTTAAAATAAAGCAGTCCATGAGTTTAATTAATTGTATTTGCCAATCGGTAGAGGGTTTTTTAAAAATTTGTTTATAGGCTATACTTATTACAGTATAAGTCTATTAAATATTCTGTTGTGGTAGACATATTAAGAAACGCCATTGTGTGTTATTTCTACATTGTTTGTTTCAATTTCTAGTTGATGGACGTAGCTGTTGAAATACGCTATAAAATTATTATTACCCTTAATTAAGCGTTGTAAAAGTTAACCATTAAAATCGTAAATTTTATCGCCCAAAAAAATCTGCTGCGCTTCCTGCTTACATTGCATCACTCGCGTTAAGCCGGAAGTCACAGTAACAGATTACTTTGTAATTGGCTCCCAAGCTGGCGCGTTAATTACTTGAAACATAACTCGCTAAGGAAAATTACAAGAAATGATATTTTCCAAACTCTAAAAGACCTAAATCGGCATATTTTACGTATAAAATATAATTGCACTAACCCCGATGAAATACAGTTACAATATATTAACACAATCGGACGAAGTTTCACGGTAAGATCAATGATAAGCTTTGGGAATCTTCACTAGAATTTTATATTTTGTTTTCGACAAGGCTTTCTTAAAATAGTGTCATCCGTCCGTCCATGTTGTTTTCTTGACAGAAAATTCTTAGAATCTTATGATTTGCTACACAGTTTCCTCTTGGTCCAAAGATCTTAATTGATTTTGGGTTCAACAGGTCAAAATTAAAGGCAACAATACAACTTTCACATTTTTACGTTGGTAACCATGATTGCAATCATGTGACATTTGACCATGTAACATAAGGTTCACGTGTGATTAAGTTATACTTACGCAAGCAAAACTTGCCTTACGTTCAGTTGCATTCTTCGATACTCCATTTTATCGGGTTCGCAAAACAATTTAAACCAAACACACAAGCTGCATTGTGACACTGACTAAGGAAATAGTTCTACAGAAATTGCGTTATTTAAGAACTCAGTTCCTCATGGATCAAATTCTGGCATAAATGAATTCATCCCGGAAAACTAATATGTAAAATGACGTACTTTTTTTAAATTTTGACACACCGTTCATGGATAGTAAAAACAACTAAGGGTTTATGTAGATGCAAAATACTGTACGTGAATTAACGCCACTTTTACTAGAAATGGGGAGTTATTTACTCTTTCATAATTCTTTTCCACAAGAGTTAATCAATTATGTTCCCGTTCAGAGTTTTTTCTTACGATAATTTTATTTTAGGAATTTGTAAAATGTACCCAACAATCAAAATGTTCTGTATATTTTTGTATTTGAACATTCTGGAAGAGAAATTTAGATTGTGAAATTTTTTGTTCCATTTACGAAGGTAGGAATAAAAAAAAGTACTGAAAAAAATTTTGTTGTAAATTTTGTTACAGTTGGCACCGGTCGAAGTTGTAATATAGTCTTTAAACGCAAAGAGATTATGAAAATATGTCGTCATAATCGTCATAATTATACTGATAGTGGTGTTTCTAAATAACATATATGAATAGTAATGCTCTTAAATTTCCAATAAATGGATTTTCCGAAAATGTATTGTACCGGTGGAACTGGTTTATTGGTAGAACGTAGTTTCGAATTTTCTATTTCTATTTATATAGGCACCAACAGAACTAACGATTGGCTGCCGTAATAAAACTGTCCAACCGAAATCGTGGGCCCAATCGCGCCGCTCTACCTGCCTGGTCGTTAGTCCAGATCTACCGCGAGGGGCCATCCGTAAATATGGCCGGCCGTAGATACATGTAAGTTTCGTCTACAGCGCAGGAATTCGGGCTCTGGGTGCTTGTCTGTCTTTGCCCATTATAATCAAGACAGGGATCCTGGAGTTTTTGGTGGCATCTCGCTTTGAAAGGAATTTACTCTTTACATAGAGTAACAATATTCTATTCCATCGTTCCTCTATGCTTGAACAGTGGATCGTCCGTAGCCTCTTTGTAGACGTAGAAGTAGGATTCTAAATTTCCATGCGTGTCTTTTTGCAATATTTTCAAATTAAGTTACTGATAGGTATTGTTTAACCCATTATAGTTTGTAATTTTCATACTTAATTAAAGTTAGAGGGGTGTGGATATTACGTTGTATATACAACCTATATTGTATACACTACTGTAGCCGCTGTATTATACAACATTATTAATACCTAACATCCTAATAATAGTATAAATGCGAAAGTGCCTTTGTTTGTTGGTTTGTTTCTTTCTTTCTTTTACTTTTGCTTTCACCGTTAACTATTCAACCGTTGTCTGAAATTTTACATGGACGTTCTTGCGATCTCTGGGACAAATATAGGCTTATTCTTATTTGGGAAATCCCTCCGAGCCACGCCCCATTGGTCTTTAATGTAACGAAATATCCTGTCTTGGTCTCTAAAGTTGTGAAATGTTATGTTAAAGAGCCTGTCAAATGTAATCAACTGTATAAATAAATATTGTTTATTATTTTGTTTGTTAACATTTATTTTGTGTACATTCTATAAGGAATTACAAATATGTTTTTTAATATTACTACATATATTTATTATAAAAACTGTTTGACTTATTTCCTTGATCGTGGCAAACTCAACATTGGAGATTTAATTCACTCGAACCAGTCGTACACATGCAACGTCTAACAAATTATTTGCAAAGCGGCGGGTAACTGCTAGCATTGTAGAGATGAAAGATGATGTAGATTAACTTTTACTTAACATTTTAAGGCTGTTATGAAACCTAAATTAGTTGTCTTTTGACAAAAGCAGGCAACTCAGATAATATTTTGTCTTCACAAGGAAAGAGGCAAAATCATCTATGGAACAAAATATAATAACAAGTAAATTACAATGAATATGAATATCAAATTATAACACATTATCTTGATAGTAGCAACGAGCAAACTCAACATGGGCGTCGGAAATATAATTCACTCAAACCAGAAGTGCTGATACAAGTGTCAAACCTACGAAATGCGTGCAAAGTCACGAATAACTACTAGTTATACAATAAAACTCCCAATTCATGTTGTTTCGTATTTGTGAGCCCATGCTTGACGAAAATAACATGTCGGGCTTAATTAAATTATCAGAGTCCAGTGATTGAAGTACGGCTGAGATCGATTTGGAGCGAGCTCGGGTGGCAAGGTCTCTGTGACGTGTCTCTACTACGCAGTATGCGGCAATCATTTCTACTACGTAGCCTCGGCGGATATGGCCACGATACACAAGCTCTGTGTTTACTTCTACCCTGTGATTGAAGTACGGCTGAGATCGATTTGGAGCGAGCTCGGGTGGCAAGGCCTCAGTGACGTGTCTCTACCACGCAGTACGCGGCAATCCTTTCTGCTCCGTAGCCTCGGCGGATATGGCCACGATACACAAGCTCTGTGTTTACTTCTACCCTGTGACTGAAGTACGGCTGAGATCGATTTGGAGCGAGCTCGGGTGGCAAGGTCTCAGTGACGTGTCTCTACTACGCAGTATGCGGTAATCCTTTCTGCTCCGTAGCCTCGGCGGATATGGCCACGATACACAAGCTCTGTGTTTACTTCTACCCTGTGATTGAAGTACGGCTGAGATCGATTTGGAGCGAGCTCGGGTGGCAAGGTCTCTGTGACGTGTCTCTACTACGCAGTATGCGGCAATCATTTCTACTACGTAGCCTCGGCGGATATGGCCACGATACACAAGCTCTGTGTTTACTTCTACCCTGTGATTGAAGTACGGCTGAGATCGATTTGGAGCGAGCTCGGGTGGCAAGGCCTCTGTGACGTGTCTCTACTACGCAGTATGCGGCAATCCTTTCTGCTCCGTAGCCTCTGCGGATATGGCCACGGTTCACAAATTCTGTGTGTACTTATTGAACATTGTTTTCACAGACATTGTTAACTTTGGCTATTCGGTTTTGGTTGGAATTTGGAAAATCGGACCACATAAAACTTAATTTACGATAAAATTGCGTAGTAAATCATAACTTATCTTTTCCGATCACCTGAGGGAGAAGGGGCGCCGCACAAGGGGAATTTTTCGTGAATCAGTAACCATTCCCTATTACTAAAGTAGGCCCTACCACAACTGATATGAAGTTCTATGTTCTATTTATTGATTGAACAATATATTAGTCAGGCTACGACAAAAACTTGGTTTACTGCTCTATTAAGTTGTTTTACAACGTTACTCGAACAATAATTGGCCAATTATTTTTAAGTAATTTGACACTGTGAAAGTGTCATGTCAACAGGGTTGTTAGCGCCTTGAGTCACGAAAAGAAACCCTTATTAAGAATGGATTGAAATATCAAACTACTATATATAATCCAGGCACGCAGAATCTAGATAAGGCTTTTTATAGTAACTAATTATAGTTTGCCTTATGTAATTTTTGGGATTATTCCACAATAATTTGAGAATTACATCAATCGTCCTAATCTGTTTGTACTTACAGTGGATTAAAAAATCATAAGTTACTTATTAGTAACTCCTAATGAAATTCTCGTTGTCGCACTTATCCCCCTTATTGCCGTTATGTTTACGGCCCTGGTTGCGTGTTTAGCAAAGTAGTTATAAATATGACACCAGCAACAAAACTACTCAGTTGATTTACACATGCATCAGTCAGTGCAGTTAGGCAATGTTATTAGTTTTGTGTAACACACACATCATTTACACAAAGCCTTCATATAAGTGAGAACTTAGAAAAACGATAAATGCGCTCTTAGTTTGATTAGTTAGATACGTTTGATTTTGTGTGTGTGTGTTTGTTTAAATTTTTTTTTTTTTTTTCTCTTAAGTGCAGACTGTGTCCATTAATCTATTATATAAAAATGAAACTGTTCGTGTGTAACAGCATCACTCACAAACGGCTGGACGGATTCGCCTAATTTTTTTTTTAATTTGTTCGTCTTGATCTGTAGAAGGGTTATAGGATAAATTTTTATCCCTTTCCCGATTCAGGATTCCGCCCCACTGGTTACAGAAATACCCGTAAGAAATGCATTGC
>NW_025788311.1:0-12135 GCF_021130785.1 Homalodisca vitripennis
CAAGTTTCCCTCAAGGTGCTATATACATAAATTCCTCTGGAGCACAGCAAACTTTATAGATATGTTATTAAGCCATAAACTTATAAACACTTCCGAACACAAGAACTACCCCCCTTTTTTAAAACCTCCACATCTCAGTCTTCCATTGGTCGTATATGCTCAAATGTTTGAGCAATGCGAATTGATGGTTTCAAGTGTTATATGCAGTTAACCGTCAGGCTACTCCCTAACTCAACTGTGGAGTCCTTCAATGTTTGCAAATAACAAATCAACTTCTATATTATGTAATAAAGAGGCATATAACAGAAAAAATTGTAAAGAAATCAAATCCAAATTGGCACAGGAAGCATGGTTTGGGAACTGCATAATACTACAAACACATCCGATGAGCATAACACTTAGAGTGGCTAATCCCGTAATTTTAATGGAACAGCGAAACTAATCCGAAAGAATGCTATGTCCGTAGTTTTATGTGGTTGTCATTTCAATTGGTATTATATTACATTGTCCGTATTTAAAAAAAACGGGTTTTTTTGCCTACTCTACAATGTTAATTGGGGTTTTTAGATAACAACAATTAATTACCGCTAGAAAAGCGTCAGATGTATTGAATGAGCTTAATGACAAAGCAACTTCGAGTTGGCTTTGTTTACGTGCCGCTGAATGACGTTCGTTGCAGCCGGCAGTCCGATGTCGCAATGGATTTCCTCGCAGCTTGAACAACGGTTGCGATCAGTAATGTCTTAGATAATGATAGTTTTATTGGGAGTTGGTTATTTATCAAAGGGCTTTGTGCAGAAACTAGCAACCACCGAGATGGAAAATCCATGGCCGTACAGTAATGGCAGCAGTGGAACTCAGCTCAGCCGACATTCCCCAACGGGTAAACATTTTCTGGTAAAAAATTCCAGTGCCACCAGAGAAGACCAAAATGCAAACGATGTGCAAGGTTATGCTCAAACAAGGGTTTCCAGAGAGTGCGGAAAGGCCAAAAGGAAAGACACTTTGTTATTTATTGTTGTTTGAGTGTAAAATCCCACTGGTGCAAAATCATAGTTTTTAAGGTGTACCACACACAAAAAACTACAAAACATAAAAACATGATTTGTATTATTCAAAAGGACAGTTTATATTAGTAAATGGGTCCATTGTAAATAATTTTCTAATATGCTTACGTTTAGTTTGTTAGATAAAAAACTGTCTAAAAAAATATGTTTTTAAAGTCATTTTTTATGTGTATATGTTTTAAACAAAAAACACTAACAATCTCACGTTACAAGAAAGAAGATAGTAAGCTGAAATTAAGGCATGTAGATATTTTTCCTTTATACCTTAAATACTTTTTTTCTAACATAAAATTTTTGAAAACCACTAAAAACGTCCAGCATTTCTATACAGCTACATGTATATTTTATGCCAGCACTCAAAGTGTTTAAGATGTTTATAAGTAATATAATAAGTATGATAACTAAACATGTCTGTCCATGTAAAAAAAAACTATACTATTAGAGGCAAAAAAGTAATAGGATATCAAACACCTAAAAGCAGAAAGATTGAGGGAGAAGTTATGATGGTACAAGCTTTAATAAGAAGAACCATGACCGAAAACTAAAAAAACCTCTGATGTAATTAGATATCTGACAATCAAATTGCTTATTTTTCTGACAATGTGTATCAACCCGTACCTGAAAATAGCTGGACTCCAGGGCTAGCTATCCTCTCTCACAGGCTCTAGTCCTAATTAATTGGCCATGGCCACTGAAGCGTTGAAACCGCCACATAGACCCTGCTGAGCCGGTGGTCATCAGTCACATTTCAAAATTATAGGTAGGTAAGATCTTGGTCCGTGTCCTCCTCTCTCTTTAGTTAAATGTAACATTGTAAACCTCAACTTCTAACTGTAGTATTGTTTCTAAATTATTTTGGTATATTAGTTTATATCATTAATTTAAAGACCGATTGTATAAGTGAGTTTAAGACTTAAAAAATTAACTTATTTAATCAAATTTAATCGCCAACGTTGAGTAGCTTCATTAACCTGAGTCAAAACCATCAGAAGTTTTTTGATTAAGTATTTAGAGGTGGGATTAGCGCAGTGACAAATGAATCAAAAGCTGTGTGATCAGTAATAAACCAGGAGAGGAAACGTACTAAACTTCTAAATGTCTTTAAAAGAACTGCATTAGGGTCAAATGGGTGAGATTATCAGTGAGCCCCAGTTAATGGCTAACTTCTTCAACTTCGTTGTTTCATCAAAATTAACTGACAATGATCATTCTGCAAATCCTGAAACCAAACCATTTGTCAGTCACACACCAAACCAAGAGACTCCAGTTTTGTTTCTTACACCCTGTGACAGTCAATGAAGTAAAAGAGAGTGATCTCCTCTTTAAAAAAATAAAAATTCAGCACGAATTGAAACGTATCACCTAAGCTTCATTACAGTCTGCTGTAATGAGTCTTGCTTTACCCACTGAACCCTCCATCATCTACATATCATTTAGAGAAGGCAACCGTTTTCCATGCACAAGCTGAAACTAGTCAAAAGTCATACCCTCTGCTTAAGCAAGGTAGCACTAGAGAGGTAGGTAACTACAGCCCCAATATCAGTGATACCAACCATCTTCAAGGTTATTGAGAGGTGGTTCTTTTCCAGACTGCATGAACCACCTTTTCTAAGCATGATCTACGTACTAATTCCGTTATCCAGCATCGGATTCAGAAAAGGACGTACTACAACCACTGCTCATGATAGACCTTGTAGGAGTTTAATAATTGACCAATTGGAGGATGGCAAGCTAAACTACAACCTTCTAGTAGATTTTAGCAAGATGTTTCAACTGTATTGACTATGTGTAGCTGTTGAATAAATTAGAAGTAGGTGGTATTAACATGTAAGCGAGACTAATGACCTTCCCGGGTATTTGGAGGACATGATACAAAGACCATTATGTATTCAGACAATACAGCTGTATAATGAGTTTTTATGTAGTGCTGACACATTTTATTTTAACTTTTTACTATCATCTGAATTTTTTCCACAATGGTGACCCATAAGAAGTATATAATTTTTGTGTTCATAAATAAAGTATCTACAATTTGTATATCTTTGGATTTTTATTTTTTATAACATTGGTGAAATTATATCTGAAATCCAAAGTAAAAACATCTTTTAATTTTTTGGTGGAGGTGATTTAACAATCAACAATATGTTTACTATGTAAAGGTAAGTTTTATGCATCTTATTATCCTTCTTCCTGTATGATCTTTCCCCTGAAAATAAATGATATATGTACTATTTCCATTAGGTTTACAGTAAATAAAAACATTGTAGAAACACTTACAAACATGCTAAAAAAATGTCTAGTGCACTTAAGACAGTTCAACCTAGCACTTTAAAGGGTTCATACCCAGCTTTTATTAAGTACAAAATACTACCATAAACAAATGTTTTTAATGCATAAATATCTGTTTTGTTGTTTAGCTGAAACATTTATTAATCATAAACTTAACACCCATTGCTATCGTAATGTTATTTGGCGCGCCGCACCAGCGGGCCGTGAATTAATTCACAGGTCAGAGCGGCCGCCACGAACAGCAATGGTGCGCCACTATCATATCGACGCGCCTATTGTATACTAGAAAAAAAAATTTTCCAGCTGTGAAAGGTATTTCGTTTTAGATGGTACATGGACCTGCGGGTATCCGTGATGTAGGAACGACTAAAAACCGCGAGCAAGGTTACGGCGTGGCAGGGATGATGTCCTGAATCATAGTATCTAAATAAAGCGGCTCGAGGCGGCGAATCGATTGCAACATCTGGGCCATTGGCCCTAGGACTAAAACCCACCAAACATATACGTCTGCGTCGTTTAGTAGTTGTGTCATCCACTAGAACCTCAAAAGTATTATAATAACAACTGAGGAAAAACACCCAATCAGAAGCCGCTACTAGAAAAGCAAGAGAGTTAAACTCATATGAATGATTTTTTCCAACTGTCGACATACCAACTGCGATTCTGTAGGATATTTATAAAAGTTTTGAAAAACTCTAAAACGTAGACCGATTTTTGTTAAACACTCTTAGTAGTACAAGTGAAGACGCTCGCCCGATCTATCAGACATTAACAGAACTATTTGGAGGGAAATTTAAAAGCAGACCGCTTTATTTTTTTTGCCTACCTGAGCGCGTCACCTGTAGCCGGTTAGGCCCGGCCCCCCCCCCCCGCTGCGTGACGAGCCCGAGTTCGTCAGTGATCCGCCAATAAAGGGTTAACTCTGGATTAGTCGTACCAAAAAAATATCATAATATGCTCGCAGCACCCGGTCCAAAAAAGGCAGGTTGTATAAATTAAGATTGAAACATATTTGCAAATTAAAATGTATTGGTTTTATTAATACATAAAAGTAACCACATCAAACACTCAATTAAACCATATATTTTTATTGCAAAAAAATTAATTAGCCGTATATAAAATTAAAAGAATATTATTGTAATATTTCGATTTTTTAATTGTGTATTTTTATTAACGTTACGTATTAAAACCCATATTTTTAAACACTTTTGTCAACTAAAGAAATGAAAATCCTAGTTATCCTTTTATAAATATGTAATTGTCATCAAAACACAAGACTAACGTAAGAAAATCTAATGTCATATATATTATTTTAATAAAATGAAGTTTTCTTAATATTTCTTAAAGTATGTGGTATTGAAATATAATAATATTATAATAAAAAATAGTGTTTGTAAATAAAAATAAAAATACAAAATGGCAGCAAACACACCTGCTGGATAGTGTTCTTTACAAACAACCTCTTTCTTCTACGTTTCTCGTCACCTGCTTCTTCAGAACAGTTGGTGCAAGAAGTTTGTTGTGTGTGTTCTTTACATTATGTACCCGATTTGCAAAGAAGAACATGTCACTTTTTGTTTTTTTTCGGTTTCGGATTTGCTGCTGACCGCCAAGAGCAAGTAAATGCACATCTACCAGCAGCTTGTTTTCTGCACGACGTTGTGGTTCATCCCTTATTCCCGGCAAGTTCCCTGCCTTCATCCTTTAGTTTACTCAAACTGTCTTGGCAGAGATTTTCCCCCCCTTAAAAATAAAAAAAATGTATTTGCCCCTAAATTTCAAATGATCAATGCAAGAGTTCTCCTTGCTATGGGTCTTCAAAAAATCACGTCTTGTAATTTTCTCTTTATACCTGAATTGAGCAAGGTAAGATTACATAACTGTTTTACTCTTGCCGTGTTCGATCATAGAAAAGAAATAGAGATAGAAGAACCACACCTGTTTGTTTTTTCCTCTGGTAACAGAAATAACGTAGCTTTCAACTTGATCAAGGGTATCAACGCCACCACTTTTGTCCCTGTTTGTTAGTGTGTTCCAGCATTTCAGGTTTCTGTAAATCCCCAGTCATTTCTATCAATGGTGGCCGAACCGATGCTCAGTGGATAAAAGCAAAACTTACTTTTTTTTTGCTTTGAATTTTATTAAGATAGAAGTGTAGTCCCTTCCTCTCCGTATTAGAAACAAAACTACTGTTAAAAGCTCACGGTTCTTTAATGCTCCATTTGTACCACTGTGATGTTTGTGAAGTTCTTTTATATTTGTTTTTTCCCTCACAGTCGCCGAACAGAGTGAATATACCTATGGTGTTGTTTGGGCTTAACTCATGATGCTATTGGACATGGAACAAAAATAATTGTTAACTGTAACTCTCCTCTCCCTGATCACTGAAATTAGGTGCAATGGCTCTCAACTAAAAACCCACATCTTTTTTTTGGTGAATTGCTAATAGAAATATGGGCCTTCAAAGTTGCTTTGAAACAATAAACTTTTCGATGAAATAATACAAGCATAAAAGGTTCTAACAGCAGCAGCTAAGAAAATATACCTTTCATGCCATATTTGGTCTCGTTTTTGATTTCATTGAACTGAAGAACTGGACAGCATTTCGCTCCACGGAATGGTTCCAACATCTCGTCCTCGTCACAGTGATCATTTTCCCCTCTCCGACAGAATAATGTTTGTTTGCAGTTGTTGTTGAACTGTTTCAAATAGAAATCTCCTAATAGGAGCTAATTTTGTCATAACAACGTCTATTTTCCACAATCAAAAACGGGTGTGTATCTTGTGTCCATCAAATCTGATGCACCCTCAACAGGAATTCTGATCCTATTCGATACTCATCCACGGTCTTAAAAAACTCTACACCAGTAAAAATCAGTGTTTATATAAATCTTCTTGAGATTTATATGTGTAATATTCTTTAAAATACACCCTGCTAAAATAAAGAAGTCCAAAAAAAATGATTTCCATTTTCCTGTTATGTTTGTAATCCCTTGGCATCATCCCTCTTCTGTAATATTTGTAATTTTTAATATTAGTATAACCCCTAACAATATCACTCAATTATATAAGTTTGTAAAAAAATACATCTAATATTTTCAATTTGCAATCTTTTGCTGGACCCCTAACTCCTGGTAGGTGCAATTCTGAGGATGTTTGTGTGGTGAGGTCTTCTAACAGACTTGGTGGTGGTTTGCAAAGATACCATTTTTTGTGTGTGTACCGATCTTTACCCAAGATATAATTTTTGTACTGTTAGCTTAGCTCACCTGTTGCATTGGCTTGTATTTGTTTGATTTCTTGCTTCTACCATTTCATTTTCTTCTGTAGCAAGGTTCCGGGCCGTTTCATCATCTTTATCTGCAGATTGCTTTCTGTTTTACTGTATTGTGGTCACAACTAGTATCAGTTTTCATGAATCTCCTCCATCGTCCCGTCTGTCCATCAGGCCGAAAGGCTCATTAATCTTCCCGATATGGGCCTCCAATAATAAATGCTTTGAATGTACGTTCATTCCTCATTTGCGATCCCATATTGGCAAACAATGTTCATCACTTACAAATAGATTAAAAACATATTAAGGGATTTTTTTTTTATAACACATACGTTTATTTTACTCCTCCCCGCGCACTACATCGGAATTTTTAGACCCGAGATTAGGGTCGCGGCAGGAGGGCACAACTACTTCGCACAAACGGACAACTTAAGAACCAAGCCCGAGAAATAATCGATCTGCACTCAGTCAAGGTCAAATTGCCAAACTGACGAGCAGGGTGGCAACTAGTGAATGGAGGGGGAAAGAGGAGGCTACTGGTCAGGTGGAGGCGATTTTAAACACCGCGCGGTAAACAAGTACAGATCGCTATCAAAATAAAATAGGAACCCTTGTCCAAGAAGAACCCGTGGCGTGAGCATTGCAGGATTAAGTAAACATTTATGACAAAAATAAAAAATTTATAATTATGATAGCTCCCTATAGTTTAGAATTTTTTGTACAATAGTTTCATTTTATAGATAGCCGAGACCCGTCTTCAGCGCAGTTTCCATCCATTAGTAAATATCTTTTTATCTAAATTAAAATTTAAACAATTCATTCAAATGAAAATAAATTTGAGATATTTTAAACATTGTAACAAAGTTTTTTACCCTAGTGTGTTTTGTTTTTAAAAATAACTAATTATTAAACTAAACTTTTTATAGGAAAATAAGTTCAGAATTCATATGCTCTCAAAATTGTAATTTGGATTTTTGATCATATTTTAAACTGATGTATATTGGTACACAGTAACAAGTAAAGATTAATGTTAAACAGGATAAGAAATACATTTTATTTGCTATAATTTTTTACATTACTGGAGATCAAAGATCTTTTAAACTCTTCTAGTAAGGGATATTTCACAGTTGTCCATGTCATATCTGTCTCTTATCAAATTCCCACTGTTGGTTGTATTTATATTGAATCACTTTAATGTAGACATATTCCTTAAAAAAATAATAAATAAAAACAAAATAAAAAATTAATAAAAAAAAAAAAACATTTAAAAAAAATTAAAAAATAAACCAAAAAAAAACTTATTCTTAAAAAAATTTCTTTTAAAAAAAAAACAAAATAAATTCTTAAAAAAAAAAAAAATCTTAAAAAAACAAAAAAAAACAAAATAAACAAGATAAAAAAAAAAAAACCTAAATCCGTAGCAGTACGGAACAATTTAAAACAGTTTATTTATCTCGTTTAGAGTGGAAGGAACAAATTATTCTGTGTGTTTGTCATTTAATATATTTTTTTTAATTTTATTCACCCTCATATTATTTAACTAAACGAGATTTTTTAAATAAGCCGATTAATTTCAACATAATATAACACCATGTTTATACTGCTATTTAGAATGGCTTGGGTTTTACATTTTTATTACATTACAATGCATTAACAATATTATTGTATTTTAATGAATACAGATGATGATTGAGTCTAGAATTTTTTAAACGATCTTTTAACGAACAATAAAAGGCAAAACAGCATGCCACATGTGAATGTAATTGGGTGGGGCTTGTAGGCCATAAAGCCTAATTAATGAGAAATTGGTTTTTTAATTTAATATAATGTAAATCAGTTAAAAAGACAACAAACAATTTAATAAGTTGCTTCCAATCAATCCTATACTTTTATTTTCTGTATTTTATAAAGTTAAAATCTGAATACCCGTAATAACAATGTTCCAGTGATGATAAGTAAGAAACCTCCAGAGACCTGGGAATAAATGAGCTTGTGAAAAAGTCCTGTATTGAATGGTTTAATATTGTTCTTGTTATAAGAACTTATTAATCTTAATAGATTTTAAGTATTTCAATGAACACAACGTAACAATAAAAAATAATTGACTGGATACCAAACCATACCGTGACATTCCGGGCCATTTAAGACGTTTCATCATTAATAACATTTGCTTAGCTTAGTTTCCAAGAAAACATTAAATTTAAAAAAATCTCTATAGACACAATTGGTTTTGTACTAATTAATTTCAACCCATTGAATGTTTTCTTTGTTTCTCTCTACTTATTGTTATAAAAGTAATATAACGGACAATTGTTTTTTTAGCTGCAATTTAAAACATTTTTAATTAATTAACAATATATATATATATAAATATATATATATATAATATATATATATATATTATATTAATATATATATAAATCAATCAATCAATCAAATCAATCAATTTCAATTTATTGCCCAAAAAACAATAACATAGCATAGGCATTCGTCCAAGAAAATTAATAATATTCTCTATACTTAAAAGTATAGGACTACTGACTAGATCAAACACAACAAGGACCAAATGCAATATAACAGGAGTGATCTACAATTTTATTATCCTCAAACGGTATTATGTCCCGGACACTGTAATATTCTCTCGAAATAAGAAAAACTTTTTTCAGACGATTTTGAAATTATCCCCTATCGTTCCCACAAAAACAATTTTCAAGCAGGGATGGCAAAGATGTTAAAAAGTGCGGATGCAAGGAGTAAAGACTTTTGTTTTTTTCAAAAAAAGATGTTTTATGGCAGGGTAGGATTAGGTTTAGTTTCTTTTTTCTTAAGGAGTAATTTATGGGGCTGGATTAACGTTGACCTGAAAAAAAGGTGGGGGATAACTTTTTTGTAAAAAGTAAAAGGACACTGAAGGATATAAATGGATGGAACGTAAGGATAATATTACTCTAGCGGAAGTAAACCTCTACAAGACTTGGGAACGACCTCAACTTGAGCAAATAATCCGTATAGCACTTTTCTGGAGACGAAAAACATATTGAGTTTTCTTACTCCTCGTATCCCCATATAGAGACTCCATATGCGAAAGAGGTAAGGATAAAAACATGTCCATAGTTAAAAAGTAAGCAAAAGAATTTCCTACCACGTAGCAAAACAGGATTAGTCTATAGCATCAAAAATATGCAGCCTGCTTAGTTTTTTTCGTGACTTTAAATCAATGTTGACTAAAACAAAGTTTTAGCTGATCATCCAAAACAATTCCAAGATAATTAACATTCAAAGAAGGACCAACATTTCTGACTGCCTCCAATCATAATTGTTTTGAGATTTCAATCAACGTTTTAAGCAACTTTCCTAATTCCAAAATCCAAGAAAAGTTTGGTTTTAGGATGTATTTACCAAAACAGTAGAGTCTTTCCCATCACACCCAACCACTGGTAAAGCAAATGTACCTGGCCATGAACAAAGGTTTGGATTTTCAAGCTTCGGCTCGATTGGCAACCAGGAGATGACGCAAAGAGGTATCATTCAGCGAAACAAAAAAACAACTTGTGAACCTGTTCACGACTTCGATGGGATGTCAATTTATGAATAGTAAAAATAATAAAGGAAGGTCCAAGTTAACGGAGCCTTGGGGGAACTCCAGTCTGCGTACTTCTTTCTCTCCTCCTCAGCTCCTCAGAAAATTGTTTTCCTCCCTTAAGCAGCCCTGGTTATCCATCAATAAAAGGAATTGTCACAACAATCTGTTCTAACGGTTATCAGGAGATAAGAATGCAATCCAATCAAAAGCATTTTTATCCCTCCTAAGACCCAAGTTTTTTTCCCAAGTTTTTCTGAGCAACAACCCGGTGATCCACAACGTCGAAAGCCTTCCGTAAGATCCAAAAATAGACCAAACCACGTGATACCTTGTTTATCCAATGAGTTTGGAATACCTCAGTTAGAAGACTAAAAATTGTCATTGACTGTTAGACAAAAACCCCCAACCCCCCTCCAAACGAAAGCCATATTGAATTGTGTCCATGTAAAATATCCATTGACAGACAGGAAATTGGAAAGTCCTGGTCAGCACAAGGCCTTTTCAAGGAACTTGTTGAAAATGTAGAAAGGATCGAAATGGGGCGGTAATTGCTAAGTTCATTTGGACTTCCTTTTTTTCATTAAATATAGGTTTATACAGATTGTTCAGAGCTTCAAGTGTGATGGGAACTTCCCAGATTCCAATTGACGAGTTCCCCGCAATCTGTGCAAGAGGATCAGCCCCAATATATCTATACCAGGCGCAACAACAAATCCTGGATTGACACCTCATCAAAAATCCTTGCTGAATTGCTTTGTTTTCAAGGACTTTCTTTTAAGACTGAGATGATTTCATTCCTTATCAGGTGGAGCAAAAAATATAGAGGAACTCATACTTGATGAATACAATGATCTTAGGAGGAACAAATGAAGGAATTACCCCCAATGAGAATCGTCTCAAACACTGGGCTTCTTTCTGCAAAATGGTATGTTGAATTTTTCTCTAGAATCATCCTAGGAATTGTTCATCAGATCGCCGATTCCCTCCTCGTCATTAAGCATTAAAGCTTTCTTAACCAGGAATGAGATCCTTACCCACATTCCAAAGCAGCCTCGCTGTTTATTCTGAGCCCCGCTGATGTAAGGCAATACTTTTTTTTTTTTTTTTTTCGCTTTAGGCGGAATGGGAAGTGCCGATTTCCTAAACTCCTTCATGGTTTGATATAAAATAAACACTCAAAGGATGAGAAGAAGTCAAGATGCTTAGAACAGCGAGTAGAGAAACAAAAGGGCATTATGAAGTTTTTTATAAGATCTTCAGTCCAAAGGAATCCTCATCTGAGTGCCCCATGAGCCGAACTTAGTCTTTTTTGTAGGAAAAAAAACATCAATCAATATAAAATGACAAATAAAATTGCAAAGGAAATGAGTCCAAACAATTCATTCATCAACATCAGCGGCTCCAAAAAGCTCATGGTCCATGATTCACCCTCCATAAGACTCCTCACAGACCCGAATATGCCGTCCGGGGTGAAGCACCGCTTGAAATGTAAAGTTTAATAATATTGTGGGTTGAAAGGAACACATGAGGCAATGGACCTCCAATTTGCGCATGATGATCGGAAAATTCCAGTAATTAGAACCTGAGGTGAAAACATATGGGCTTTGGAATATTTGCTAAATATGATTTGTCAACTGAAGTGAACTGGAACCATTAAATTCTCGAGATGCAAGTGTCCTATTGTGCTCACCAAGCCCGAAACGAATTCAGCAGCTCGATAAAAATTTAAGATGACTGACAAATGGTGGAAAAATCTATATTGAGATCACCAGACAAAAACAATCACATTCCTGTCAAGATTGGATACAAGGTTTCCAAGCAAAATGCTGAATCGATAGAATAAAAGATCATTTATTTTTCAGAAATACTCTGATTAGGTGGTCTATAGACACATAAAAAAATAATACTATGTTGCTTCAGAC
>NW_025788312.1:0-10467 GCF_021130785.1 Homalodisca vitripennis
CCATTTTTGAATCAATTTTTAAAATGCAGGGGTTTCCAATTAAGCCTGAATGGTTGAATTTGAAGTCCATATTCCGCAAAAGGCTCAAGTACGGCAGGTGCAAACTTTTTCTGAAAAAAAAAAACAAAACCCATTTTTATTTTGCAATTTTTTAAGAACATAATATACTATAACAGATATTATACTGCAAAAAATCGCTACTTGAAAAAAAAGATTTACTGAAACCCGTTTAAAGAAACAGGCAAAAATTTAATTTTTTAAACTTGGAACTTAATTTTCCCTTCAAATTTGTTTTTGGTCTGAGTGATGGAAGTCCCATAGTGCCCTCACAGGAAGTCTCAGGGAACTCCAGGTTAGCGGGAACGTACAGGAACTGCGGATAGGAAGGGAACAATCACTTTGTGTTCTTTTTACTTTTTTTGTGCTAATTTTGGGTGTTGCAATTTTGATGGTGCCAATTCAGTAGCAAATTTTTTAATTGTGCTATAGGCCTATGAGCTATTTGAAAAGTCTGAAAGTATATATGCACCAAAATGTTTAAAAAAAATGTGGGAGAGGGGGCACATGGGGAAAAATTTTTACATTTTATTTTTTAAATTTTTTGTTATGAAAAAAAGTCAAAGGTTTTATTTATATACAAATATGGTTTTTGGGGTATGTAAATATATGACATTTTACTTTTTAAAACATCTTTTGAACTTTTTTAATTCTTCCTTTAAAATATTAACGGAGTGTCCACAAGTCCCCCCTCCGGGGGGCAGTTGGGACATAACCAACATTTTTGGGGGTAGTTGTGGACAGATAAAAACATCTTTCATATATCTTAAATATGATTTTTATTAATTAAACTCAAAAATTGACTCTTTTTACAGTTACAAGGAGTAGTTATTTTTAACCTTTTAAGTGAAGAAAAATAATAAAACTAGTAAAAAAATAATTCAATACTAACTAACAAGTATACTTTACTTAAAAGACAAAAAAAACAAATAGCTATTTAAAAACCCGTGTTATAGCTTATAAAACATAACCTACCTATGCTTACAAAACAAACCAAACCCATTTTCTTACAAATTTTTTAAAAAAAAATTGAAGAGTAAAAGTATGACATCAATTCGTAAAGTCAAGATTTGTGTTTTATTTTTTCCCGCAAGCTAAACTTATTCTGACTATACTAAATTTAAAAAAAGAATGAAGAAAAACAATATTAATAGCCTACATACACACAAGTAAACATTAAATTCAACCCCTTTATGTTTTAAAGGAAAAATTAAAGATAAACATACTGACAGCTCTTTCAGTACCCCCTGAAACAGTCGGGAGGGGGAGTTTTTCAATTATTCTTCAAAGTCAATGGCACTTACATCTGAAGATCAGGTTTGACAAATTTAATTGATGATGCCCCGTCCCTCTTTTTCTTAAAAAAAATTCATTAAAAAATTCGTAAACAAATCTTGTCATTGATTTGTGCACATAAAATTTTTCACTTTTTTACTGGCTACCGAACTAAAACAAAATCTAAAACATTTATGTTGGATCCATCAGACTCTACTTTCTCACCTTTACTTTCCTCTTACACATCTTCACTTAAAAATAATGGCTCAAGACTTTATCACTGTAGCATTCATCATCTTTTTTCGTTTTCAGAATACAAGCTACCACATTATTCTGCGTTTTTTTTTTTTTCTGTTTGATTTTCCCTTTTAGATTTAGACAAACCTTGTTCATCTCCATTAAAAATTTTTTTTCTTGTGGCCCAAAAAAAGATTTTTTTTTTAATTCTTTTTTTAAATTTTTTTTTGATTTTACTGCGCCTCTTTTCTATTTTTTTTCGGGGGTATCTGTCAAGATACATGTCCCTTTCCTTTCTTTTTGCCCCCTTGGCTTTTAGTGTTATTTCTTAACGGGGCTTTGGGAATGGGCGAACTTGTTCTGGGGGTTTCAACTTTTTTCCTTTTTTGGAATTTTCGCACAACGTTGGAGTGCATTTTTCATTTTCAAATTGAGAATTTATTTTGGAATTTTCCCGCTCCATCTGTTTGACTGGTGTTTTTTACTAGTACTTGCCTTTTTTTCTTCTAGATTGGCCTACAAGAACCCTTTTACCCATTTTCTTTAGCCTGGTCTGTTGGCAAAGAGCTGATAAAGTCGGTACACTAAATACTGAGCGCTGAAATGGAAAAATTCCGGATTTTGAAAGCCAGAAAAAATATTTTTTCCTAAAAAAAGCTTCATCATACCCATTGACGTTAATAACAATTTGTTTTTATTGATATGTCATTCCAGGTTTTTTCAGATAACCATTTGTTAAAAGGGGTTTTTTTGCAATAATTTTAAAAGGCCCCAAACACAGCAAGTCGAGAGTTGCAAGCGGGCTAGTGTGAGGGGAAAAATTTGAATAAAAATTTTCCATTTTCACGGCAAACAAATCACATCCAATTAATGTGCACTCATGTTTTGTCTAATAAAATGGGGTTTTGATTGCTTTTGAACATGCGGTGTGAATTTAACATGTTGACCACCTCAAAGAAAACTCTTGAGACTCCAGCCAAACGAGCCCAAAAACCGACCTGCCATTTGGGTTGCTCCATTAAGAAAATTCCTTATAATAACACGGGGAAAACCCCAATAACAGGGTATTGGTGTTCCCAAACTTTTATAATCCCACAAAATTTACAAGCTCTCCTCGCTCTGGGAAACATTCTGGCCTACCTGTTTTAACCAGTCGGAGCAACAATCTTTGGAGCTTGTAAAAAACAGTTTTTATCCCCAATTCATCTTGTTTAGATTCTGTCACAGAAAAATACCAAACTGTTCCAAAATTTTTGAAGAATGAATCAACATTTTTGTTTTTTAAATTTATATTTCTACAAAGCTGGGGTTTTTTGCTTTCCCCCAGATCAGGTAACTGATGCGGGAAAAAAAACTTTTTAACCATTAATATTTGTTTGTTTTTCATTTCCCCACTTAAAAGGGAACCCCAAGCCCAATTTTTTTAGCAAAGAATAGGAAAATTTAACTTTTCCCTGTCTTTTGGTTAGGCCGTACCTTTTACTTTAAATTATTTAGTCTACTATCAATTTTTTTGTAAAATCTGAAAAAATTTGCGGGTTATACTTGAAAACCCGGGGGGAAAAGAAATTTGGGACGGGATCTTTCTCATTTTCATTTTTTGGGGCAGTTTTTTAAAGGGTCTTTTTTAACAAGATTTAGAAAGCCATATTTTTCAGCAGCTCCACATTTTTTTGGTTGCCTTTTCCGTAACCCCAAATAGCCCCCCCCTTGGGGTCCTAAAAAAATTGCAGCTCTCCCCGGTTTTTTTCTTTGTGGGTTCTCACCATCTTCACCCTAAAAAAAAAAAAAAAAAAAATGTAAAAAAACTGTTGTTTTAATAAAGAAAAAAAATTTAAATTTTAAAAAACCCCCTTTTTTTGAAATCTTTTTTTGGAAAAAATAAATTTTGCAACCCCCCTTTTGTTTGAGTGGTGTCAAGGTTTGGGTTTTTGCTATAATTTCCCTTTTTTTTTGGGTTTAGGGGAGAAAAAAAAAATTTTTCTAGATCTTAAAAATGCAAAAATGTTTTAAACAACAATTTTTACAGTTTAGTTTTTTGCTATACATTTATGGATGTTAAATAAGTAACAATAAAAATTTGTCCAAAACTCCCCCCTTGTCCACATCCCCCCCCTTAAAAGTGTCCCATGTCCCCCCAAAAATTTTTGTAGGGGGTTTGAATGCTTTCCCTCACGATTTTTTTTTTGGGTTTAATTTTTTTGACATCTTCTACAAAATAAAATTTTGTTTAAAAATTTTACAATTTTATAAAAATCCCTTATGTTAAAAGGAAAACCCAATAAAAAAAAATTTTTAAATTTAAAAATTTTTGGGCTCAATTTTTTTTTTTTTTCATAAAAAAAAAAAAAAAATTTTTCCTTTTTAAACCCCTGTACCAAACAGCACAAAAATTTTTTGGGGGGAAAACAGAGCCCCCAAAAACTGTTCGTGAACAAATTTGAACTAAACTGGTTTTTTTTTGCAGGGGGGAAAATTTTCCCAAAATTTTCCCCCTTGTCCCCCCTTTCCCACAGGGGCCCCCCCTCCCCCTATTTTTTTTTTTGTATCCCAAAAAAATTTTCCTAATAAAAAAAGGTTTTGTAAAAATGTAGGCTAAAAAATTTTCCCGGGTTTCCCCCTCATGTGTTTTAATTTGTGATTTCTGAAAAAATATTTTTATATCTTGTGATTATATTGTCGATATAGATTGTTAGATAAATTTTTTCAGTTTTTTTTAAATCGGGGTGATAAAAACAATTTGCGTCTTTATTTTGGCCCTTTTGGCCTAGATTTTATATATTTTAAATGTTATTAACCCCCACTTATGGGGGTTTTCTATATATATTAATGTAATGAAAGTAACAAAAAACCCTTTTAAAAATCTTTTTTTTACTTTACACGTGTTTGGGTTTTTTTAAACCATCTTCAGTGTACTTTGACCTCTAAATAAAAAAATAATAAACAATTAGATTACCCCATTCCCTTTTTAAAACTATTTTTAAATTTTAAAATTACACATTTAAAAATTTTTTTCTATTGTAATCTGTTTTTAATATTTTAAATTTTTTTTCAAAAATTGGATTTGTCTTATTTTTCAGATTACTATTTAAAATTTTTGAGGATCTTTATTAAAATTTTAGATAGATATGTAAATTCTTCTTTTGTGTTTAACTTCTCTCCTTTCCTTTCGAGTCTAAAGGGAAAAGGGGGATAAAGGGCCATAAAATAAAAAAATATAAAAAAAAACTGGAAAATTTTAAAAAAAAAAGGGAAAAAAGAGGAAAAAAAAAAAAACAGGGGTTTTTTTTATATTAACAAAAAATGGGGTCCCGTTTTAAAAAATTTTAAAGTCAAAAAAAATAAAAAAAAAAATTTTTATATTAAATAAAATTTCCCCAAATAAAAACTATTTGAAAATTGCACTTGTTACATAAAAAACCTTTTAAAGGGCTTTAAAAGAGCATAACCCTTTTAAAGGTAGGGTTAAAAAAAACCGGGGGGGACCAAAATGTTGTTTTTTTAAAAGGCTCAAATTTTTACATAGTTATTAACCTTTAGACTTTCTTACAAAAACCTTACCCAAAATACCCAAAAATTTTGCCCAATTTTAAAAAAACAATTTTAACTGTACTTTTTCCAACAAAATCCCTCAACACCCTAAGCAAAACTGACCATTTTTTGATAAAACTTGTACAAGCCAGAGCAACAAACAACTGATTTTTTCTCAACTGAAAATATTTGACACTTTCCCCAAACACCCAACTCAAAAATAAAATTATGTCAGACACGTTGGGGGATCCAGGACCCTGATCTGAGGTTAGGAAAGTACCCATTAGAAACATCAGAGCGGGCTTGGGTTGCCCCTTTTTGGCCCCCCTGCACTTCGGGTGAAAAAAACAAAAATACCCATTGAGAAAGCAAACCCAAAATTTAAGCCACATACATTCACAAGACCCCTTGTAAAGGTTATTTCCATTTTTTTAAAATACTAGTAAAGTATTTAACCCATAAGAAAAATTTAAAAACCCATTAAAAAGCATAATAACTTCCCCTTTTAGAAAAAAGTTTGCAAAGAAAAAATTAAACCCTTTTTGTTTTGGGAACCCCTAAAATAAAACCAGAGTCATTTTTAACACCAAATCATTTAGGCCCCCCTGTTTTTTAAAACGTATCCCCAAAATAGGTTTTTTTTTTTTTCTCTTTGGACAAGAACTTATAAATTGTACTTAAAATCCGTAAGAAACCCTTTTTCGCGTTTTTGGGGGGTGATAGGGTATTAAAAAATGGGAAAAAGGGTTTGGGGTTTAAACCCCCCTCCCAAGAGATTTTTTGAGGGAAAAATTAGGGCACTACATCTCAAAATCACCCCGGAAAAAGGGGGGGCCATTCTAACAAGCCTCTCCCGTCAAAGTGGGGAGGGGGGGGCACACCCTTTTTGAGGGTTAAAAAAAACCCTGAGGAAAGGGGAAAAAACCCCCCCAAATCCCAAAAGTAAAACTTCCCCAGTAACAAAACCCAACGAATTGCCCATGAACCCCAGAATCTCAAAAATTTGGGGGTTAGTGGGTGTGCCCCATGGGCCCTCCATAAGGTTGCCCAGATTGAAGTGGGCATGATTCGGTTTATTGGGTTGTGTCCCAATGGTGGGTTCAACTGGTAGGCATTAAACCAGCCTGAAGTGATTCACTGCCTGGATGCTCATATTAGGTTACCACTGTATTAATCTGTACTTGACTAATAATAATGCCATCTGCAATGGGCCGTAAATACAATGGATAATTTATTGTTTTATTTGCGTCACAAGGTGTTCAGACACGTTTATCCTTAAAAAATATTAAATGTTACAACTGGTTTGTTTGTTTAAATATTATGTTATAACAGCCTATTGTTTCATTAGAAACAATAACATTTATTACTTTTTTATACGCAATTTGTTTTAAGTTGTTGTTATGTACGAGGATTACTTTACTCATGGATCATCCATCGATGATTTATTAGTCATGAGTATCTATCATTCGAGGGTTGTATGTGCTATTATTACTGCAGCTAAAAAAAGAAAGCTATACACAAAGAATATATTTTTAATTGAATAAGTAATTGGAAATTTTTAATATTAACAATAAAAAATAAAATCTGTAGCTTACTTCCAAATCATATGTTACATTACCTGAATGCTAGGAAATCATGAAATAATCTATGTTATCACATTAAGAGGTAAACTAAAAGCTGGCTAAAAAACAGAATAATTTTGGAAACAAGTAATTTTTTTTGTTCCTGATAAACTTACCTTTAAAAAAAAACGTCATCAAGAAAAATGCACGAGCAATGAAATAATATTACACATATCAAATATGGTAAATTTCGTCCATAATTAATAAGGATGAGCATTTCGACAAATGTAAACTATTTCAAAACACTTTCTGTTCAATTTTTTTGGGTTGTTTTACAAACACTATTTGTAGGCTATTCCTGTCCTAATTCATTTTTTTTAAAATTTTATTTTTTATTTTTCAGTATTACCATCACAGATTAACCAACAAATTATTCGTATTTAAAAACATGACTAATAGTAACAAAGAGTAAAAGAAGAAAATAGGTTTTTTATTTTATACTCATGTTAGTTAAGCATCTACAAAACCCAGCTAAGTAATCATGCAGCTAAACCTCTGGTCAAACCCATATTATGTATATTTATGTGTATATTTTTATACAAATTTTAAATGTTAATTTTAATAAATTTTATAATTGTTTTATTCTTCAATTTCATCAAAATAATGGTGAAATATTCCATATATTCCACCCGTTTCAAGAGACTATCTAATTACATCCTAAAAGTTAAAAATAAGTTATTTTTTCCCTATTATGTTATTAATTTAAAGGCTTGATGTTACAGACATTCCAAATTCGTGTGTTAAATTGAATTCATTCTGCTTAGCATTATTGTCTTTACTCAGTGAGCACCAATTATACAGAATCGAGTTAGTTCTTTTAGTGTTATAGCTTTTGGGAATCGTTGAAAATGAATTATCAAATTGTAGGTTAAAAGTATGCAAGAGGTGTAATTAAAAAAATATCTGGACTACCGATATTAAAAAAAGAAAAGTGTGCTTTAAGGGGATTCCCACTAAAAATTACTAACTTTGACAAAATTGTTATAGTTATATTTTAATAAGAAATTATACAGGGTGGATTCAAAAATAAACGGCAATCTCTCGAGAGCTTTTTTCTATAGCTAAAAAAACAAGGTAAAAAAGTTCATATAACCCATATGGCCGGGAATTCGCTTCGTTTAAAAGGACGTTAAGCCTAGCGAAGATTTTCGCCCGGATTTCAGAAACCCCTTGGTGAAGTCAGGCTGGTATAAAAATGGTAAAGGTGTTACAAAGATACAAATACGATTGTTTTTTACGTTTTTATGATCTGGACAAATTTATTTAAAAAATTCGGTCCCGAGCTGTAAATGCAATACTTTCAGAGATATCTTACGTTTAAAACCCAAAAGAATTGTGCAAAGAAATAACACATTTTTGTGTTTTTTAACGTAAGTTTAATTCAATAAATGTTAAAAAAAGGTCATTTTTTTTTTAAATTTTTTTATAAAAGTGTATGTAATTATCTTACTAAATAATGGCAGATAAGTAAATGGTATGTATTCGTTTGAAGAGTATACGGACATGATACTGATTTACGGCAAAGTTAAAAAGAATGGTTTAGCTGCGTTTAGGAATATCGTGATACTTTTCCACATCGAAAAAACACCTGATCGAAAAAACTTTTGAAGCTGTGGGGGGAGACGACTTAGAGAAACTGGTAGTTTTAAAACCGAAGCGAATAGATACTGGTCGTCAACGTAGCGAAAGGGAAAACTATAAAAATTTGAACAAGAAATTTAATAAATGCTGTAAATTATCACCAACCACAAGCACCAGACGATTATCACGTCAGTTAAATATTTGCCAGTAAAAGCTTTATGGCGGACACTTCATGAAGCACAGTTGACCCATTCCATATAACACGTGTTCAAGACTTATTCCCGCAAGATTTTTAATAAAGGGAAAGGGATGTTCTCCCGCTGGTTAAGAAAAAAATTTTTTACGAAACAGTATTTTCTTCGGCGTATTCTCGTTACTAAAGAATCCTGTTTTACTAAAAATGGAATTTTTAAATTTTCTTTAATCCCCATACTTGGGCGTACGACAACCCCCCATGAAACTGCGACGAGGCATTTTAAAAACATACATTTTCAGTAAATTTTGGTAGGGGCTTGGTTTTTCTGGGTGAAAAAATTTGATTGGTCCATTTTTTCCCCCCTAATCAAATTAAGGGAGTAGCTTTATTTAAAATTTTTTTAAGAAAAAACCCTGCCTACCCTCTTGGAAGATATTCCTGTTTCAAAACAGAATAAATGCATGGTTTATGCAGGGACGGACCCACCTCCACATTTTTCTAATGATGTGAAAAACTTTTTTAAATGATACATACGGTAGACAATGGTTTGGTCAAAAGGGACCATTTAAAATGGCCACCACGTTCTCCTGACCTCCCCCCAGCAGACTTTTTTTTAAAGGGGTTGGATGAAGTCAATTGTTTATTCAAAACGGATTAACACCATAGAGGAGTTAGAAAATCGCATTACAGAGGCGGCAGAAACAAATCAAGAATGCCCCAAAAACGTTTGTAACGCGCAAAGAAAAGATTTGGATTGTCGTGCGAAAACGTGTTGCTTAAACCAAAAGGAGGACACTTTGAGCAACTATTATAGGTGATTATTACAGTTTTAAAAAAGGTAAATACATTTTTTTGTTAATGTTCAGTCTGAATAAATGAAAGCTGTTAATCACAAACCCCAAAAATTAGTTTTAAAATTTTATGCAGATAAGAATATGCATTTTTGTGCGTCTGTTTTTATTTTTAAATAAAAACCCAAATTTCAATTACCTATTATTAATTTTTTTTTCCCAAGTAATTCACATGAATCTTTTCAGAATTAAATGTTCTACAAAAATTTTTTTAAGAAAAAAAAAGACCTTTATTTAACATTTATGGAAGTTTAAACTTACGTTAAACCCAAAAATGTGTTATTTCTTTGCACCAATTCTTGTGTTTTTTCGTAAGATATCTCTGAAAGTATTGCAAATTTTCAGCTCTGGGACGAATTTTTAAAAAATTTTTCAGATATAAAAAAAACAAAAACCCCAAACGTATTTGTATCTTTGTAACTACCTTTTTCCATTTTTATACCCGGCCCCGACTTCACCCAAGGGTTCTTTAAATCCGGGGGGAAATCTTTCGCTAGGCGTAACTCGCTAACGAAAACGTTTCCGGGCATATGGTTATTTTAAAATTTTTTACTTGTTTTTTAGCTATAGAATAAACTCCCCAGAGATTGCCGTTTAGTTTTGAAAACACCCCGTTATTTTTTCGTGTTCCAGTTTATAAGGAATCAGAAAAAAAAACAACATATGGCATAATATCTCTTTTTATCATTATGAAAAAATATTTGAAGTGGACTTTGCCCCAAACCCCACTTTTGGAGCATAACCAAAAACCCGACTGCGCCCCTCGTGCCTCTGATGGAAAAAGTCACTAATAAAATTTTTGAACTTTGCTAATTCCCGTTAAAAAAAGGGGGAAAAATTTTCTCAATATCTATTTTTATTTGTTATGCTACACACTTCACCTTATTTTTTCCCCTTTGAAAGGGGTCAGAAACAAAATTTAAATTGTTTTACAAACAATATGTTGATATCATTGGGCAGCTGTTGTTTTATTTGTTTACACTTAAATTTCCCAGCAACCCAAAATTTTTTAAATTTTTATCTTCCAAAAAGAAAAAGTTATTTTGGGGAGGCAATAAGACAGAAAAAATTAACATAACAAACAAAAACCCCTTTTTTGTGTTTTTACAGATGGCTC
>NW_025788313.1:0-11113 GCF_021130785.1 Homalodisca vitripennis
TTTTCCCGTTATTTAAGAAATAATGGTGTACAGTATTTGTAAAAATATTATTTTCCGCCTACGAAGTGAATCAAAGTTGCGAAAACTGCTTAATAAAAAGCTTTATGGTTATGTCTTAACAAAAGGTGCATGCTGAATACATAATTACCAATAGGAACTTGAGTTAATAGATATAGAGTAATCATTTATATATTCTATATGTTTTAAATAACTCCATGATTTGTGTAGCAATTTATCGACATGTACGTTTTCTTATTAGTTTGGGCATAACACTAACAGATATTTGCGGATGTATTCTGGACGGGGAGTTATGGATATACATGGTAAACATATAGATTTTACGAGGCGTGCTATCGTTCGGTTGTGTGTCGACATAAATATTTTTATTATGAAGTAGTGTGATATACTCGTTTAGTTTGATGCGCATTGTGTTACTCAAAATATCTGTTTGCTATTATATTTGTGGTTTTGTCTGCAATAAGGAAGAGTTGCTAGTATTGACGAATTTTTGAACCATTACTTGTTAGTTAAACTGACATGCTCCGACATAACCATTATGTGCATCCATGTGCCTAAGGTTACTCACTGCACAAAAACACAAAGTTGATACGTAGCCTTGCACAAATTGCACAATATCTATATGTTCCAGGCCCGGTTCTATCGGATGTTGTAGTATGTCGAAGCTATAAAGGGGCTCCGTCCTCAAGGTCTTTAACGTACTGGCAGAAAAAATGATGAGCGCCCTGCATGCCGGTGGTATAGAGAGGTTACCCTGGTGGGTTCGTGCAAGGCGCGCTCCAAGTTCTGTGGTTAGAACATGCGATGAAACTGAATTGCCAGCAAAGAATACTATTGAAGCTTAATATTCGTTAAACAAGCAGAAATACTAAAATGTATAAGAACTACAATGCTTTTCTCAATTAAAATTTATTGTTTCGGACATGTCGAAGCGCGCCACGTTGTCGCCCTGGGAAATATGTCCACATTTTAGATTTATGCTGGTTGAGTGTGTCAAAATGGACAGTCTTAAATATTGGTAATAATACATGAAAGAGGATTTCCCCATAGCCTGTTCTCACACCAATTTGGGTTTGTAGTCAGTATTCTACTAAATTGGGAAAATGTGCTCTGATTCATACATCAAATTTCAGCATATAGGCGAGCTATTCATCTAATTATTTCATTTTGAGCAGTTTTAGAAGTAAACGATCTGTTAATCATTTTCTATATGGTATTCGCTTAATTGGAACATTACGATTAAGTGATGATACATTAAAATGAAACACGAGTATATTTCATCTTCAATATAGAACCAACTTACTTTAACTGATATCTAATTAATATTCAGTATATTGTTCTTGATGTGATTATATCTAAGTTGTAAGGGAAAAAATATCTACTTAAAGTTTGAAGAATTTTTCGACTAACTCCCCCCACCCACCACACACAATACCTTCCTAAGATGGCTTCGCACCCCCCCCCCCTCACCACTGGAGGACAGAAGATATATTTTAAGGAGTTTTACTATACATGATCACAAATTGGTTGCATTGCTCATGTCCTCAGGTTTGAGTATTTTTGTACCGAGAAAAACAATATTTAATTGCGAAAAGGTATATGTAGATTCAATTATCACCTTTAGTGTTTTATAAGACTTTTCCTTTCCACTAATTACTCCAAGAGACTTCAATTAAACAAGCATTTTGATTAATATTTATTATAGATAAGGATAGATTATAGATATTATAGATTCCCAATCCCTAACTTTTCTTTTTATCAACACGACTCCATGTCCAAGCTAATGCTGTTATTACGCTTTTTGATGTGGTGAATCCATTATTTTATCTTTTCAATATATAACTAAGTCGGATAGATTTTTGTTCACGTATTTCAGATCTAGAAAGTATAAGTTTGGGTGAATGCTACCGTTTTAAACCCTTCATTTTATAGCGAAATTTATATTCTTGGCAAGGTTGATGATACAAGAAAAGTTTCAGGTCCACGTCCAGAGGACTGATCCTAGAGTCTGCTTACTTTGTATTCCGTATTTGGGGGTTTGCCGACCTGCCGTGCTTGTTTTCAATACGCTGATGCGAGTTCTTTCCTTATCCATCTTTGAGCAGAATATATTCATTCAATACTTTTGTGAAAAACGACGTTTTCAGCACTAAGGTTGGGTTCACTATAGTTTCTTCTAACTAGTACTTTGCTACTTGTGGATAGTAGCAAATACTTATGTATAATATCTAATATGTCGAACTTACCTATAGTAAATTTCATATGTTTAAAGTTTTAAAAGAACTCGGTAATAAATTTGCTTGTATAGCAGTGGTCTATGGTATGTTGTTTATTACGGTTTTTATAATATTGATAGAATACAATTCAAGGAAAACTAACAATGTTAGATTGTATAAATAAAAAATGCTTTCGTGAAAATATAACTCTTTTTAATTCTGAGTAAATATTACTTAGGTAAGCTACTAAACAAACTTTGCTACATGAACACTATAATATAATTACCCCCCCCCCCCCAACTCCTCCCCCCCCCCATCTAAGAATACCACAACATTCAAAATTATTACATGCTCAAATCTACTTCACATATGCAAACACATTAGAGTTGAAATAAACTTAGCTAGTTTGCCTGATTTTGTACTCAAAGTACAATGAAAAACATCTACGTTATTCGCTTGGCACGTTTGATCCTTAATCATTGCACAAAAGGACACAAAGTGTCTAAGAAATGCAAAGACCTTTTACCTTCGCGTCTTTGGATTTTAATTAACTAAATTAGGTGAACTTCCCCAGGGTAGCGAAATGTTACATATATAGAATTAGTATTTATGGAAAAATATTTCCTTTATCATTAAAATGTTTTAATTTAATTTCTGTAAAACCATGGAGCATTGGAAAAATGGTTTGAATTTAATATCAACTGGTTAATGTTGTTTATTACAACATTTTCAGATATTTTATTATTGTTACAAAACGTAAGGCATTGTGACAGTTGGCCTGCTGCATTGAAATCATCTAGATTGAGTTTCAAAATTTTCAAAAACCTCTAGAAAAAATTCAAAACTCAGAATTTCAAACCCAGAAAAAATAATATTAAATGTTGGTTCACCAAAACGCCTCCAGGAGAATATGCTAACAAAAAAAAAATTGATGGAATTGGCTTTTAATGTGCGACAAGAGGCAAACATACCAGATGTGTTTATAGTCTCTGGAGCACGGGATTTGGTCCCCCTGAAACAATTCCCACCTTTGTTCTCACAAAATTTCCAATAGTATTTTTTCGGCAATAATGATTTCGGTCGAAACAATGCTTCAAAGAGGCTTTGGTTGTGCTGGCAATCTTTTTGATAACGAGAATTTTCCCACAAGAAGATGTGTTGAACCTTTTCAGAAAGTTAACTGCTAGTGACTGAACATGGAGTTTTGTAAGCCTGAATAGTGGCTTCAACAATCAGAGTTCCTAGATTTATTTCTGCGTTAAAATAACATGTCATTGGGATGTACGAGATCCCCAAATGGCTTGTATAACTAAACTCATTTATTTTGAGAAAAAACCTAGATACAGCTGCTTGAATTTTATTTTTTCAAACTCAATGATAGTTTCTCATATATTCGGCGGACCTCAATATTAATTTGTAATGGACCGACCGTCACCGACCTCCTCCCTCACCCAGCGGCGCCTGCGCGATATTCTGATACTAATTCAACCTAATGTGTTGTGTCTTACTGCTGATATTCACCAACACGAGTGACCGCCTACGACGAGCACAGCCATCGACAATGTGATCACCAACATTCATGGCACCACGGTTGTGTTGTGAGTGTCTGTTTTTATAACACTGCACGCATTCTGTGGACCACTTTGCGCATGGAGGTCCTGGTTCATGGATGCAAGCTGGATATATCAAACACCAAAATATTAAAATTGGCAAGATCTGTCAATTTTCATTACATTTGCCGACTGAATAAAGTGCTGGAGCGCGAGGCTCTGTGGGTCATTTGTAAATGAGTTTGAGAATGTTTGAGGACAGGTTTCAAGCTTTTTCAGTAATAGTTTCCTATTCATTATGTTGGTTGTTGCTTTGTCCGTTTAAACAAAACTAAACAAAGAATCAAAAATCCACGGAAGGAAAAGTAATGGCCCTGGTGTGAACTAAGTGGAATTCTTATACTCTCGAGAAAAGCTTAGAATTTTACCACAACCATTTTTATTCGAACCCATAACGAAGATTTCAAAAACTTTCTTTAGAGAACATTACCGCAGGATCTAGTAGAATAAGTTAATACGCGAGACCGCTCAATTGCCTATGACGTTCATAGAGCCTTAGGTAATTGTGAAAATTTCTCAATGAACTGCTGGGAAAATTATTAACAAACTTTCTCGTGATTTACAAATTCAAATAAAGTTCTTCCCAACCGATGGCAATCATAAATTGAAACAAAAATTGTACAGAGATCAAATTTTCAAGTGGGCTAACCAATATCATATATATATTTACTTCTATACCAGTGTGCTACAATGAACTCGTCATTTAAGAAATCTCGAGTCTACGGAAGAGAAGGCAGTGATCGGGGGGCTTCCATGGCCCTGGCCCCTGTGTGGGAGGGCGGATTGGGTAGCACATGTCATACATGAGTGATGAACACAAAAAAAAACCTGTTGACGCCAAATGTTTGGATGTCAGTATGGCTACCTCTAATCTGATGCTGTATATGCACATTTTGATGACCGGCTCCCCACCACCAAAAGTTTGATTCAATTTCTCAGTTGAAACTGCGACATTTTCAATCCTTCTTTAAATGACTGTCACACCAAATGTCATTCTCGATTTAAAAAAATAGGACGATTCCTTGCCTCGCAAGCAACTTTAGTCCTATCTCAATTCTTTCTGTGTTCAGCAAAATGTTTTTGAAAAATTATTCTTTATGAAAGACTGGACACGCTTTTCCAGAAAAAAACAAAATTCTGAATCCTGAACGCAATTAGGAATTCGAAAAATACAAATCCCAACTATTGACGCAGTGTGCAATTTGCTCTTATGGGACCATGTTTGTCGATGTGGTACTGGAGTGGTCCTCTGTGAAACAAATGTGCTAAGCAATATTCCTCGATCTTTCCATATAGCTCTTTGGACGGTAGTGTTTCACGCGGACACTGCTTGCAACAGTTAGAAAAATGTGGCGTCCGGGGTATCCAACACTTATGGCTCATGGTGCTTATCTATAAGATCGAGATTCAGCGTTTCGTGATGATCTCGAGCGTCGTTTCCAGCCACCAAAATAAAAATATGGCTCATGGTGTCCGCCTCTTGGCCATTCTATCCTGGGACAGATCTTTACCTGATTTATGTCTGTGTAGATTTGTACTCGCAAGTGAATACAACTTGGTGGCACTGGTTTCAATATGGCTGACGGATCACGACTCTCTGGTTCAAAAGCAATTCAAAACATGACCTGGAAGTAAAATCATTTTGAGGGATTTGGATACGCATTCAATATTTCACAGAATTGATACTTGCACTAACGACAATACAGTCAAAGCATCAAGTTGGCATCATTGTTTGTTTTCGTCTGCATGATCATGCGATGCTGACCTTCTGTTTTTGCGGAGGATGCCCCTTTAGAGGAATACAGATTCCACAAAGTTTCTGGGGTGTGTACCTTGGTGGGGAACCAAGGAGGACTGACACCTGGAGAATGTTTCATGTTGATAGCATCTGTGTCTAGAGTTACAATAGGCTATATTTTGCCACTACGCGCACCTAGCAAATGGTCTGGGTACCCATAGAGGTTCTAAAAACGGCCCTATGTTACGGCCTGTAATCCTATCCACATCTTGTGTATGGATTCCAGGTCTCTGGGGAGGTAGGATGTGCAAAAAACAAATGGGAGCGCGTGTTTTCAGGCTCCAAAAAAAACAGTCATGTATAATTTTAATACTGAATTATAGACAGAGCGCGTGCAGGGCCATACTTTCGAGGGAGCCTGGGATTGATGGACATTGCCCTTGCCTTTACGTTTTTGAGGTGTTCGTTGTACTGCAGATCGAGTTGTGCCCGTGATAATTGGCTGGAACGTTCAGACGCACAATATGAAATCTAGAGGAACAAGGGACACACTTGCGAACGCGGTCTATCAACGCAGTACATGAACTATTATCGGCAAACACCTCCCTCAGCAAGGTGGGTGTCAGATCTATATCAACACGAGACTCCCTAAGGATTGTGTATAAAAAATACTCCAACAACCTCAATCAATTCAAAACTCGTCTACAGACGTCCCTGCTTGGTGTTGTTCAATCTTAAGCGATGTTGACTCGATTTTGATGAATTCATGACCGAGAGCGTTGGGGTTTATGATAGTGAAAATCATGGATCCGGAAGTCTGTGTGATTGTGTCGTGAGATATGCTGAGATGTAAATTTATGTCTGACCCCCCCCCCCCCCCCCTCCCCTCCCCCCCCCCCCCCCCCCCCCCCCCCCTCCCCCCCCCCCCCCCCCCCCCCCCCCCCCCCCCCCCCCCCCCCCCCCCATCTGAAAGTGAATGTGTAGTTAGGATGTAGGTTTATGATTGCATCGGGACTATTGCAATATACAATGTTATGTTATTGTGCATATTAAAGCAATTAAAGTGATTTTGGAATTAGGGATATATGGATTGATAGAGGGGCTGTTGCTAAGGAAATAAAAATTTAATATGTGTGAAAAATGTGGTATTATTTGACCAGTGATATTTAAATTAAGATGTTTGTTCTACATCAGAACACGCTGTACGCACTGGCTGAAAATTTATTCAAGTAGTTAGTTAATAACATTTCACCAGGTATAAGAGAGTTTTTAAACCCCATTGTATCGATAATATACTTTTAAAAAACATACAAGTAATGTTATGACCATATATAAACATTAAAACTAGAAAACTACACGTGTACGAGATTCAAACAGCCCTACAGTGAAAGAATAGAATTATTGGTGAATATAATTTAGGGTGTATGATTATTATCGCTAATCGTATGTTGTAATGCAGTTGCCTGTTGCACAAGTAAGCAGATGAGATATGTCTTTAAGGCAATCTGTGCATACAAGTAAAAATGTGGCTTTTTAGAAAAGAAGATAACCAGAATTATTAGTTGCTTATTTAGAAAATCGATACCATAACTATATTCAGTAAACTTTTGTACATGTTAGATAGACTGGATAATTTTAATATATTTTAATTAGTATATCAAGAAAAGAGATTTAGTGTAAATAATGTAAACTATTAGTAAATATATATTAATTGATGTAAGTTACTGAAGAAATGGTTGATGGACCGCGGCACGAAGCTCAGTATTTTTTAGTATATGTTTTAAGAAGGCTAGACATAGAAATTAATTTTGTTTTTTCCTAACCTTGTAAATAGAGATATTAATTGTTTTATATATTTTTAGATTTTATTTTTTTTTTCTTCTCGCTGTACCTCTATACATACTTGTAAATGAGAATGCGTCAGTGGATTTTTTCCTATCATTGTTAAGTTTAATGCAATTTTTGTAAGTTTATACGGAAAAGAAATGAGTTATTACATTCTCTATATTTTTATATATATATATATTTATATAGTATATTTATATTGTATATATTCACTGGTCTTTCTTGAGGAAAAGGATGAATAGATTTTACGACAGGTTTAGTGAATAAAAATTAATTTTACTCTTTACAAGAGAAAAAGTTACTCTATTCTTAAATATTATTTTAGATATCATTAAACAACTGATGGACTTATGTAATAGTAATATTTAAATCGCATGCTCTTATCTATCTTATTAATTGGGATCTCTACCGACAGAGATGTATCCGTCTTATAGCTGGATCGGCCTAAGTTTATAATATAAAGTCCTAATATCAAGAATTACTTAAAACATTCAATTTGCTGTTATTAAAATCTTTCTTAAACCTAATATCCGAAGTGGTGTGTGCACAATTTATTTTATATTATTAAGAGCTGTGATCTGTGATTGTCAAATCCAACAAAATATATTTTGGTTGACGTGATTCGAGATTAAAAGGAAATAATAAATGTTAAATATTCCGAGAACTGAAATTTCTAGCATATGAAAGACAGTGATCGCTTTCGCTACACCACCTATCAGATGGTAAACCACCTCTAGGTGTACAATACACCACCTCTGGGAACCACAGTACACCACCTCTAGCAGTCACAGTACACTGTTTGCTGCTAGAGTACACCACCTCTGGGTGTACAGTACATAATCCCTGAGTGTAAAATAATAGTAAACTACACCTGGGTGTAGAGTTCACGAACTCTAGGTTTAGAGTACACCACCTCTAGGTGTACAATACACCACCTCTGGGAACCACAGTACACCACCTCTAGCAGTCACTGTACACTACTTTTTGCTGCTATAGTTCACCACTTTAGGTGTACAGTACATAACCCCTGACTGTGACAACAAACTACACGTGCGTGTAGAGTTCACCAACTCTAGGTGTAGAGTACACCACCTCTAGGTGTACAATACACCACCTCTGGGAACCACAGTACACCACCTCTAGCAGTCACAGTACACTACGTTTGCTGCTATAGTACACCACTTTAGGTGTACAGTACATAACCCTGACTGTGAAAAACAAACTACACCTGCGTGTAGAGTTCACCAACTCTAGGTGTAGAGTACACTACCTATAGGTGTAGAGTACACTACCTTTAGGTGTGATAGTACACACTACCTATAAAGTAATTTAAGTCCACCATACCACCAACTGGCTTTATCACACAACAATTGGTACGCCTTGACAATAAAAATACATATATTAGGACCGCTTGCATTGGAACCCACGTGCTATTAAATCTACCTCAGGAAAAATGGTGAGAAACGTATGTCCCTTTTAATACTAGATGTCTTTGAGCCTTCGCTTTACTTCCAGCCTCTAGAAAATACCAGGAAATAAAAATCATCCTTTTGGGAATTCTAGGCATCCGGCAGATTAAATCCTCTACAAGCTATTTTCAAATAGCTAAACGGAAGTTATAGTTACCTGGAGGGAAAATCCCGAGGGGTTGCTCCCAGCACCTGGAGGATCTTGTCGTACCCAGAGTCCTGGCAGAACTCGAAGAACATTTTCCCGAACAGCTCCAGAATCGTGTTTGGGCCGGGATACTAAGGGCAGTAAGAATTGTCATTGATAGATTACATAAACGCTCCTTGAAAATACAATTTATGTGGAGGAAATACTAAATTGTAAGTAACAATATTAGCCTTGAAACTTATCTTTAAGTGAAAGTATATGTTGGGACATTTTCTCTAAATCACCCCTTTTATGACGTTAAATTCCTCAATACAAAATTTAGGATAATGTTTCATGGAGTAAAAAGAGCCAAAGTATATAGCAAGTCATAGTATACAGGGTGTACCGTAACTCTCTAGACAAAGGTATACCACTTATTGCTCAGATCAAGACAAATATATTTCACCGTATGAACATGGGTCTCCGATGCTTAGTTTCCCATCTGTCTGCCTGTATGTGTTTTTTTATAAGAGAGCTGCCGGTTATTCAGTTTTTGTATTGTTGGCTATTCGATGAAAACCTCATGTGTTGTCAAAGTAAATCTGGTATAAATCCGATATTAATTGTTCCTATTTAAATAATTTTTGGTGTCATTAGATTTACGATATTTAAACTTCTATAAACTGTTATTCTTGTAATTCTTTTAAAAAAATTGTTGGTCTGTAAAATATTCGCCATTTTGAAAATACTAATGATAATTTCATGACATTTTTTCAATAACTGGCTGTGGCATAATACAAGTTTGAGCAAAATTTGTAATAATGTAATGCATTAATTTTAAGATATTATTTTTTTAGTTTTTTTTTAACGCACGGTGAAATTCGTTTGTCTTGACCTGAGAAATAACATGGTACACCTTTGTCCAAAGAGTTACGGGATACCTGTATATATTTTTGTTTACCGCCAGTTTGTTTTTTTTTCATTAAAATGTTTAGGTTTATTATTTATTATTATACTTATTATGTTTCAAAAAATAGTTAACCAAATTAACAAAAGTTCAACAATGAAGGAGTTAACACATTCGAAATAATTTATTTTACCCCATTTCAGGACTTTTACTTTATTGTTAATAAAACCTGAGATTGGAAATGGATAGTCGGATTATACGTGCAGTTGGGTATTATCCATTTTAACATTTGAAATATTATTTTTCCTAATAAATCTTTAACAAAAACGTTATTTTAGTAAATTCCTTGTAAAATTAGTACTTTGATATTTCATATAGTTTTGTTTATTAATTCAAATGGCCACCATTATTGAATTTATTTTGTAAATTCGACTTAAATTTGTGATTCATAAAGCTGGGTAAATTGCGTTGATTTGTTTATAAAAATACGAGTTTTAAAAATAAAACCACATAGGACAAACATACAGAAGGTAAACAAAAAAGACAAATCGTTGTTTGCATTTAGTTTTTCCTCTTCTCTTTCCTTGGAGAAATATTCAAAAGTTTGTTGTGAGAGTTTTGAAACATTTTGTATAGTGTGACTATAAACAGTATAACTTAAGATATTAAAGCACACAAGAATTGAAACAACTTTTAGTAAAATTTTCCGTGAACGACATCTACATACTTTTATTATTTAACAATCACTACCCAAAAACTCGATACGAATAGTTATGTAGTAATTTATAAAAGATATTTAAAAGCATTTCTCTGGAAATATAAGCTGATTTGGGTTCCAGCGTAATGCATTTAATTCTGCGGTTTAAATTTGTACGGACTCTAGCATTTCAGTATTACGTTTGAGGATTTGCTAAGTTTTGTGTATTCAAAAATAATGAAATAAAATAAAAAACTATATTGTAGACGAGTATGTCAGTCGCATTAACCTAACAGATGGATGGCAATTTTGGAGGGATTTGTAAAGGTAAATTGCAATTTTGAATTCTGTGTTGACTCAGATACTTTCTGGATTTTTTATAGACAAAGTGTTATCGACTTTTAATTAATTATCTTTCTATCTTACGAGAAATGTAACGTCTACTTTAATACGTATAAACTAATTCTAAAAAATATGAAATAAAAG
>NW_025788314.1:0-10594 GCF_021130785.1 Homalodisca vitripennis
CTTCTAAAATAATGATTGCCCGGGGAATGTGTCAGCTTATTAGTATAAGTCGAGTACAATTCTGCGTGCTCATAACCAAGGTATTTTATCTTGGAGCTTTTTTATAAAATATATGTATGAATATGCTCGATCTTGTCCCTTTTTGATTGTTTGTATAAATGTCAGAAATCGCAATTTTGTACAATCTGTTTGGAAAAAACGTCTATGTCATATAAAAACGTAACTTAGGAGAAAGAAAGTGCCAAATTGAACTGACGTTTTTAAAAATAATTTATAGTTTAGTTTATGTGTTGACTTCCAAAATACATGTTAGACCTTGAATAAACCTCGGGTGGGCTGTAGTACCTCACCAGGACGCTAGATAGGTCCTGGGTAGGGTTTTTGACATGGTGGGAACCTAGCTAGTGCCTCGGGAAAGGCATAGCCCCTGGCTAGGACGGGCGCCTGAATTAGCACCCCCTGGACATAGCACCCCCCTCTCTACTGAGTCTTTTGACGTCACGAAAGGGGGTGTAAATCAGCACAGGGGCCCCGTGTCCGGGCCTGAATAAGCACCCCTTCGAATACGGGGGTCCTAATTCAGCGCCTCGACCTGTTCAGTGCTGATTTAGCCCCCCTTCGAATGGGGGGGTCCTAATTCAGGCCTTGCCTGCTCATGTGCTGATTTACCCCCCCTTGAATCGGGGGCGCAAATCAGCGCCGTATTGATGAGAGGAATAATTACTCCAACGGAATATAGTAATAAACGTTTAACCATATTGCGATTTATTTTTCAATAAAATAAAATTATATATATATATATATAATTATTTATATTATATATATATATATATATATATTTATTATATATATATAATATATATATATAATATATTTATAAACAGGGTGAGTCAGAAATACGGTAAAATATTTTAAGACGTGATTGTAGAGCTAAAAAAAAGAAAAAATGTTATATAAAGGTAGGCCCGGAAACGCTCCATTACTGAGAAGGGGGCTGGGTAAGATTTTGCTTTGTTTTCAGTTCACCTTGGTGAAATTAAGTGATTCTGAAAGGTTTCGTTCTAATTTTTTTAACTCAAATAAGATGAATTTTATAAGGAAAATCACCTGAAAAATCAAATAAAACCACTCTAGAGGTTGTAGTGTGGCACAGTTTTTGAGAAAAAGTATGATATTTGCCAAAAATCTAATAACAAAAATACCGTCTTAAATGTTTGATATCGAATAACATTGTTAAATGCCCAAAATAAACAAATTGTTTTTCCTAATACAGATTGTAGAGAATTTAATTCGGGAAAACAACCATAATAAGCAAAGTTAACTAAATGTATAAGACATTTAGGGAAATTGACTCCTCACGTATTACACTACACAGCAATTGTTTGCTGTTTTATAATAAGGAATGAGTATCTGATTGGTAACAGCTGGTAATAATTAATCATTTAAACAACAACTGTTTAAACATTTTTAAATAATAAATAATCAGCTGGGCATTTATTATTGGATGACATATGTCACCTTCTTGTTGAACAAAACAACAAACTGTAAAGCTACTATGTGCTTGTGTTAAGTATTTTAACCAGTTATTTCCATTGTTTCCATCCATTTTATTAGTGATTTTGTGTTGTGTGTTTCATTTATTAAAATGGAAGGTAATATTCAGTGTATTCAAACTTGAATTAGCAGACATGCATTTTAATGTATGGTTTGGTACGCTCCAATAGTACTTTAGCAAGACGTCTGAATCAAGAGAACTTTCCTAACCGCAGGTGTCCAAGCACAAGAGTTTTGCCACTTTTCATCAACGCCTATCTGCAACAGGTTCTTTGAAGTCTTCGGAGCATAGTAATTCAGGTATCGCCCGATCATGTAGGACTGTTGAATTAGAATTTGTTGGTTTTTAACGAAATTTCTGATTATCTTGAAAAAAGCACTAGAGAATTGTCACTACAGTTCAATGTCAGCCAATCTAGTATTCGGAGAATACTACACGAAATACCAGTTACTCCCATACCACTTCCAGCATGTCCAAACTCTTTTGCTACAAGACTAACGCTCCCCATGTTGTTTTTTTTTGATGGTTTCTGTTAAAATGTGCTGATCCAAACTTTTTAAATTTCAATTTTGTTTACCAATGAGGCTCACTTTACAAGAACAGCTATTTATTAACTTCCATAACAAACACATTTAGGCAGACAGAAATCCTCATGTTATCAAACCCCAATCGCCCACAACATCGTTTTCAGTAAATGTTTGGGGTGGAATCTTAGCAGATCATTTAGTCGTTTTCCATGCTTCCTCCCAGGCTTAACGGCGTGGTGTACTTGAACTTTTTAAGAGACGAGCTATCTAACCTGCTTGATAATGTACCTCTGCATTTGCGCCAAAATATGTGGTTTATGCATGAAGGGGCACTGCGCACTAATCTCTGGCTGTTTGTGGACACCTAAATGAGAGTTTTACAAATCAATCGATAGGCCGAGGTTTGGGCTAGTTTCATGGCCAGCAAGATCACCGGACTTAAATCCTTTGGACATTTACCTTTGGGGACATTTAAAAACATTAGTTTATTCTTCCCCAATAGATACCATTGAAGAACTCCGATTAAACATTTCTAATGGAATAGAAACCATTAAGCAGACACCTGGAGTTTTTGAACGGGTCCGAAACTTGATGAGAAGACGCCTGAACGCGTGCATTTTGAACAATGGAGGTCATTTAGAGCATCATTTTTAATCTTCCGGTGAGACTTAAAACGATTGTAGATTTTTATTGTATTTAAAAATAAAATTTTGAATTTTATGTTTCTTTTTCACCATCTGTTACCAATCAGATACTCATTCCTTATTATACAACAGCAAAAGTTTTTCTGTGTAGTGTAATACGTGAGGAGTCAATTACATAACTTTTTTACACATTTAGTTAACTTTGCTTATTATGGTTGTTTTCAGAATTAAATTCTCTACAATCTGTATTAGGAAAAACAAATTTGTTTATTGGTCATTTAAAAAATGTTATTTCGACATCAAACATTTAAGACGGTATTTTTGTTATTAGATTGTTGGCAAATTTCATACTTTTTCTCAAAAAAATGTTCACACTACAACCTCTAGAGTGGTTTTATTTGATTTTTCAGGTGATTTTCCTTATAAATTCATCTTATTTGAGATAAAAAGTTAGAACAAAACCCTTTTCCCAGAATCACTTAATTTCATCAGGGGGAACTGAAAAAAAAGCAAAATCTTTCGCCACCCATTACTCAGTAATGGAGCGTTTCCGGCCTACCTTTATATAACATTTTTTTCTTATTTTTAGCTCTAAAATCACGTCTTAAAATATTTTACCATATTTCTGACTCACCCTGTATATATATATATATATATATATATATATATATTAATATTATATATATATATATATATACAGGGTGATTCGCTTAGTGTTACCGGCACTTTCTGAACTGATTTTACTATAAAAAATAAAGAAAAAAGTTCATATAAACATGGGTCCGGAAATTCTTCCTTACTAAGGTTATGTCCAATTAAAGATTTCACCAAAATTGTGTGCAGGGGGGTCAAATGAGATTTGCCGCGTGTTTATGAAGAGATATTTATAGGCGAATGCAACTTTTCTAACGGATTTTTAGATGAGAAATTGAATAAAGTTCTCTCATAGCTGTATCTCATTTAGTTTTTTTGTTATACTACAAAAAACAGAAATAAAATAATTTTGAAAACACTTTTTAAGGTTTAACGGACAATTATTTTGTTAAATAGGCATTGAAGACCCACATTTTACAAAGAAATTTTGCAGAAATTTAATTCTGAATAAAATTATGTGCCACACGGCTATTAACAGCGAAGTATTAGTTTCTGGAATTTAATTTTACAACAAACATTCTACCAAGCAAGAAATTCCAAAGAAAAGGGAAAAACCGCATTTTAATGACATAGAGTAGCCTACACATAAGATTTATTAGGATGCAATTTAAATTAAGTTTTAAATAAATTATTGTTTTTCATCTAAAGCTTATAATACACGTACCACTTTCATAAAAGGTGTTCAAAAAACAGTCCTTGTACTTCAATACACTTAGCAGCTCGCTTTCTGATTGATCGATTTTATCCTCCGAAAACGCTGCACGATTGTTTTTGATTTGTGCGGCGGCATCTTCAATTCGATTTATTAACTCTTCACGTGTATTTACTTTTTCCTGGTACACCAGGTTCTTATCCAACCCCATATACAGAAATCTAATGGAGTTAGATCTGGTTGATCTTGGTGGCCAAGTGTGTGGTCCACCGCGACCAATCCATCGCCCGGGAAACTGCTCGTTTAAGTGCATTGTTACATTATGGGAAAAGTGGGCAGGGGCACCATCATGTTGATAAATAATATTGCACCTTGCTGCTAATGGAACATCTTCTAATAATAGTGGTAGTTGTTCTGTAAGGAATTCTAGGTACATGCGGGAATTTAGATGTCCTCGGAGAATGAATGGTCCTATTAATCGATCATGAATGAGTCCACACCATACATTTACACTAAATCTGTTTTTGAAAGTTGCGCGCGATTGTACTATGTGGATTTCCCTCCCCCCAAGTGTGTTCATTGGAAGGTTGTTGACGCCATCTCGGGTAAATTGAGCTTCATCAGTGAATAAAATGGTTCTATGATGTTGACGGGTTTTTAATTAACCCGTTGCAAAATTCCAATCGAAGAGGAGGATCTGTTGGTTGAATACCTTGAACTTGTTGTTTATGGTAAGGGAACATGCTATTTTTGCGCAAAGTTCTCCATACTTCAGACTGAGAACTGCGAATCGCCTAGAAAGACGCCGTGTTTCTGACACCAGGGCTGCGTTCAGTAGCCATGATTATAGCCTCTTCCATATCTACATTATTCTGGGCAGGGCGATCCCGATAATTATTAATACTAGGAAGTTTACCTGTTACTCTTAGGGTAAAGAAATGATCCACTGATCGTTTTTGGGTTTGGAACTCTGCGATTGGGAAACGTCTTCGGTATTCGCAGTAGCAGCGGTTGCATTTCCGTCACAAAGCCCCAAGACAAATACCATGTCGGCATATTCTTCCGTTGTAAATAACAAAGGCATTGCAATTGCGATAGTAAGTTTTCTTTAAAATACACTTCACTAAAAAAACGAGTAGTAAATTAATTGTATTAAATTGCACTCATTAAACTAGTACGAATTGGTAACAAATAATTTTGGGTTCCTCAATAAAAATTTCAGTGTATTGTTGAAAAAAGCTGATTTGTGATACCAAATTATAAAAACATAATTTACCTTCTGTAAAGCTAACGTGACAAAGATATGTAGGGGACATGATGTAACCATTTGGATAGTCCTAAAAAGTAATAGTATTATTGTTTTAGTTGAGCATTAATCTATTAAAAACGTATTTACAATTGTATGCTAATCAATTATTTGTGTACCTTATTCATTACATTACGGTGTTTATTTACTAAATACGTATTTCTTGCTTGGTAGAATGTTTGTTGTAAAATTAAATTCCCGAAACTAATTTCTTCGCTGTTAATAGCCGTGTGGCACATAATTTTATTCAGAATTAAATTTTCTGCAAGTTTCTTTGTAAAAATATGGGTCTTCAATGCCTATTTAACAAAATAATTGTCCGTTTAAACCTTAAAAAAGTGTTTTAAAAATTATTTTATTTCTGTTTTTTGTAGTATAACAAAAAAACTAAATGAGATACAGCTATGAGATGAACTTTATTCAAATTTCTCATCTAAAAATCCGTTAGAAAAAGTTGCATTCGCCTATAAATATCTCTTCATAAACACGCGGGAAATCATCATTTGACCTCCTGCACACAATTTTTGGTGAAATCTTCAATTGGCCATAACCCAGTAAGGAAGCATTTCCGGGGCCCCTGTTTATATGAACTTTTTTCTTTATTTTTTATAGTACAATCAGCTCAGAAAATGCCGGTAACACTAACCCAATCACCCTGTATATATATCGTATATATATATATAATTTAAAATAATTGCAATGAGTATATTTACTGCATTGCTGTGGTTTTACTTAATTTTCAAAAACAAAACAGTTCATTACTAATTATAAAAATACTATGCATCAAATATACTTAAGTAAAAACTAGGTTCTAGGCATTCAAATACAGGTTTATTTTAAAGTAAAATTGATTTGAAATGTGGTACGAACAACGCAGAGGAACTGATATTGCGTAAATCCGGCATGTGTAATAAATATAAAGGTCAGAGATTATATCAACCTATTAACCACTTTAAAAACAATTATTTATTTATTTTTAATTTTTCGAATACCAATCAAAAGCGGGAAAATTTAGAACCGTGAAATTGTAATTTTGCGACGGCTAAGAGCCAATTATTTTAAGGACGCATCATAAACTGAATTATACTATTTAAACTGAATAGTATAATTCAAACACACTTGACAAACAATTTAAATATTATTTTATATCTACAAGAATAAATATCATTCAGTTATACCATACAGTTAGTTCAACTATAATTAAAAAAAAAAATTTTAAAACAATGTTAAAACACGTAGCAATAAATATACTGCCGTATTTTCAAAAGCGTTATTGCTGTAAAAAAACATACATTTATATACTGAGTATTATGGATCTTTATTGCTTAATTTCCCCTCTGTCGGTTAGTGTGGGTTTTTGTTGTTGTTAAAATGGAACATCTTGGAAAATCTCAAACGAGTAGGTCACAATACAAAAATCGAGTAAACGGCAGCTCCAGAATATTTTGCCAATCGTGCTCACATCTTAGTCCCTTCATTTAAAGTACAGGAAATACATTAATATCTGTTGCCAAGCAACTTTTTTTCTAATAAATTAAAAACTACTAGAGATATTGCAAATGTATCAACAATGAACGCCTTTATGAACAATGAAGGACAAAAACAAATGTCTTAATTAACAATAATAAACTGTTGTATTTATCATTAAAGCTTCAATTTATTCACAATATATGTGAAAAAAACTAAATAAAGTGACTAGGTTATCTGTTATATTTTAAGAATAATAAAGAACAAGAAAATTTTCGTACAGTAATATTCAGACAATAATGCTTATAGATGACAAAATCAAAGATAAGCGGTTTTATTGGAAATACATCTGATTGTCGCTTGACTAAATTTCGTAAATAAATTTTGTCCTAAAACAACAGTATTAAAATAAATTCATTAAACATGAAATATTAGATTCTATTCTATCCTTAGATAGGCCTGAAACATGTATTCAAATGTTTTGCATAATAAATCACAAAAATAAAAGAAATAGGGATAAGATACCTAAAGCTGATATTAATTTTATTTTCACAAACCCATTTTTTTTACAGTAAAGATGCTCTTTAAAGAGTTTATTTATTATTAGTTTGAAATAGTATTTGAGTAATTAGATTTGTGATAAATCCACGATCAGATTTATTCTTGTATACCTGCTGGATTTTAAGGCATTCAGAGTTAATCAGATTAATGGCCGCCATTCGAAAGTATTAATGAATATTGCTTATAACTGGCCTTATTACCAAAAAATATTTGATCCCAAATTAGGTAGGAATTTGTTTATTCGTTTTTTGATATTAAAGCGAATTTGTATAAAAAAACACATACAGACTGACGGATAGGAAACTAACACCAAAGATCTATTTCCATATTCTGAAATGCGTTTGCCAGGGCCTGAGCAGTTGCGGGTATATAGACTTGTCCTAAGATTTTCAGGACACTCGTACATAAAATTATTATAGAGAGTGTTCCACAATCTCTACCAATATTTCAGACATTATTCATGGACCAAAGGAAAAACAATCATATTCACCTTTTCTAAAACTCAATAATTACTCTAAATGCCACAATTTTGTTTTTGTTTTTGTCTTTTCTACTTTACTATTTATATTTGATGGATTGTTTAGGTTAAAATTTTGTATAACCTTTTATAGCCTTAAGGAAAAATCAAAAATTTAAATTTCTTACAACTTTATTTTCAAAATAGTGATTTCTAAAAGATCTTTAAGCGTAAATATCTTAAAAGCGATATTTTGGTAAAAAAAGATCTAAATTATTACACAATTTTTAAAAAAAAATCTAACGATAAACCCAAATTTTAAAAATTGGTTGTGAAATAAGGGAGATAGTTTTGTTTTTTAAAACCAATTACTGTTTTTTAAAACCAATTACTGTTTTTTAAAAACCCAATTTTCCAAACAATATCCGCCTTTATTATATGACTGAATGTGGGCTGCAACAATCAGCTGTTTGATTTTAGCTGCTCTAATCAAGTGATTTTAACATTACATTGCTGAACGTGGTCATAATATTCTTAATTATTTCTAAACAAAGTTTCTTTTGATTGAGACGTAAGAAAAAAAACACTCTAATACATGTTGATTACCTAGACCAAAAATTAAACATTTCTTTGTAGTTATTATGTCTATTTAATATTTTTGTTTTTTTAAAAAAAGACCCCCAGACCACTTTTGGCTTGTAAATTTATACGGAGTTTGTAGATATGCTATTGATTACGGTGTTAAACGTAGATGTTAATTTTACCAGTAAAGATTGCTATTTGTTTTCAGTTTTAAAATTTGTTCTAACCGAGGATTGAAGATTTTGTTCTACCCGGAAAATAAAACATTAAAAAACATAAAAGTTAACTGTATACAAAATGAAATATTATGTATATTTGTATAGTATTTTTTTTATTATTAATGAAGTAATATTTATGCCTCTATACATTTGTTTACTACCTAATTTACAAATCATTATAAAAAATTACAACGAATTGAAAATTAGGTGTAACAAAATTCTCTACACTTTCCGATATAAATAGCCTTAAAATAAAAATACAGCTAAGCTGAAGTGTAATTTTAAATTTTACCTTTTTATAGACGCTTTATTAAAGACTTCACTGAGATTTCACTCTTCTTTTTCCCAATATTGTTATCCTTAAGTTTGACACTTCCAGATACATGGGGTTAGAAGTGCACGTCTGACTAATGTAAACCAATAGTTAAATATTCTTTAACTGCATACAAAAAGGCGATGATTTTCAGTTTTTGTCCATACATCTTTACCGTGTTCTACTTTTTCTTTTCTCTTTACTCGTTTAAAATTATCCGTTACCTAGAGAGTATAAAATGCCACACCTTGGGCCTGTACACTTCAAACATTGTTTGATTTTTTCTTATATTTTTGGGGGAAAAATTTCATCAAACAAATTCACTATACATAATAAGTTATGTATTTGGGAATAACAATGAGAATAACATCGTTTATTATTACTGAACCACTCGATACGGCCAATCAGTTTGAAAAGTAGGGTCGGTAGTGCAGGGACGGGTTTCGTCAGCTTCGTCAAAATTATGTGTGGACCTACAGTCCTACAATCGATATTTGCAGGTTGTTTCACTCTGTATATTTCATATTTGGTAGACGGCCAATATATAACGAGCAACGATGTTAAGGCAAAAATAACGAGTTGTTTCAAGTTTTTAAATGTTTACTAGCTGATACCCCCCCCTTCGTACGGATTGTTTTAGAAAACTGGTACGTCATAGACATCTCCATGTTTTAAAAAAATGGCATACTACTGATGAAATAAATTATGGTCATTGGAAAATATTCCAATTTTAATTTCAATGCAACATTCCATGATTTTTTGAACTGATGTTCTAAAGTAATTAAAAATCACGATCCTCCTTTCCTAAAGTACTGTAGGTAAAAAAAAGATTTATGATCCCATTTGAAAATAGGGTTACTCTAAAAGGAGCAACAAAACATATATGTGGGAATACTTTACATGTAATAGTTGATACACTTAATATGAAATTGCCAATATGGATTCTATTATTCATTCTCGTAATATTACACTAAATTATCATCGATACCGTTAGAAAAAGTAATATAATCGGGGTATAATCTTTCCAGAGGGATATATCTGCTAGAAGTAAGATGGACAGAAGTCGACCAAAAATTTTTTTTCATTAACTGTTTTGGGGAAAAAAACCTTTGGGGGGATTCATATACTTCATCCTTAGCTACCAAAGCCTCATCCATAAGTTTTTTTTCACAGTGTTAAGTTCATAAACTAATAATGTATCTTAAGTTGTAGCCTCATGTGAAATGTATTTGATGTTTTCTATATATTCCTTAATCATGAAAAATAGTTAGGCATGATTCTATAGAGGATATTTTACACATAAGCAATAGTAAACTTATGGGGTAACCTTGAGTATTTTTGTGAGTACCATTCTACGGATTTTTGTGTAGTGTTAAGTTCTATGTAGCTTGTTCCCTTGTGCAGATGATTCACTATACCCAATAGTGCATAAGATAAAAAATTATAATCTAGTTTCTTACCCGCAGATGGTTACGAGTAATTATTTAAGGGCAGGTGCTGAAAAAAATTTTCTGTAATAAATGACAAGTCAAAAACTGTAATTTTCATACTTCATCTGTTTATTTATAAAACCTAATTTTGAAATGTAATTAAAATTAAAAATGAAACAAAAATGCCGCAGATAAAAATTCTATACTGTGTGACAGTGAACTATTTTT
>NW_025788315.1:0-13150 GCF_021130785.1 Homalodisca vitripennis
TTTTGACTTTGATCTAACTGTGGCACATTTTTAAGAGTAACTTTCATAGTTTCTTTTTACTGCAACATCCTCAGTGAGACGAATATTTTAAGAAGTCAACTGTGGGAAGCTAGTATTTGATGCAGTGGTGGAAACAACAGACTGAAGTTAAAAATTGTTAATAAGATTTAAATGGATTTTAACCACTCATTTATTTACTTTAGGAGTTATTTTCAATAAACTAGACACCTTCACAGGGACATAACGTTCCAAGAACAAACGGAATTAGCGTCCATTAGTGAAATTCCATCCAGCAGTAGATTCATGAAAATCTACTTTAACAGCTTTGAATATATCAAAGTCAGCTTTTACCTGTTCAAGACTAAGTGTAATAAAAACATAACCAGCTTTAGCTGTTGTTATTATAAAAGAATCATTTGTAATAATATAAGGTACTACTCGTACCCTGTTACAAACAGCCTAACCTTTAGTAATATAAATAAATCAAACAATAATTAGGCAAACGAGCCCTAGTTCCCACCTCACTAATTGCTCTTTGTTTTGGAACACTGACAAAGATAAAGTTTTTGATAAAAGAATTTCCAAGATCCTTAAGGAACTTGGAGAGCTAGTGGAAGACCTCTGATCTAGAGAGAATACTCTCAGAGATGCAAGATCTTAAGATCTAGTAAGAGATAATGTGTCTTTTTATTCTTTGTTCTTTAACCTCTGCAACTTTCTACCAGTGGCCGTACTTCCTACTTACTCTAAAAATGCTCCTTCTTACTCTTATTACCAACTGCAATAATTCTCTGCTCAGAAAAACCGATGAAGTTTTGGGGTTTGGTTAGAGTAAGAGATGAATAACAGTTATTTTGTTTAAAACTAACCAAATTTAAAAAGTAAATTTTTTCCAGAAGTGAATTTTTCATCAGAGTTAGAATATGGCAATATTTCCAAAACTCACCGAACTGATACTTGTTTGCTGGGGCCGTAGTATTGTGTCCTGTTACTCTACTGAACTAACTTCGGAGTACTCAGACGTACGCAGTTGGCAAACATGAGTTTGAAGTTCTTTCTGGCTACTGTGCAGTGACGTCATTTCTCACTCTCAACTGAAAGCAAATTCACTTTACAGTTGATCTTCATAGAAGAGGCAAAATTATAAGTGGCAAACAAAATTAAAGAAATAAGGTATTATATAAGAAAAAGATTTTAAGCATATTTTGGGAGTGATTTTACAGCAAATATTTCGACATTTCAAAATAACGTGTTTTTCCTTGTAAACCCTTTTCTGTCTTCCCAGCAGGGATCACTTTCTGGCTTGGTTTATAACCTTCCAGTTTGAACCTACCACTGGGCAACCGAGCAAAAACCAATTGTTTTACTCATATCCTGGGCAACCCTTATGTATGTTCCAAGAGCGGCACCATCACTAATCGCATATGTCGAGATTCTGGGGTTCAAGGGCAATTTCGATAGGTCTAGTCTACTGCTGGGAGATGACTGTTGGAGTTGATGGGGTGTTTTTCCCTAAGACCTCAGAGTGTCTTGCTAGCCTCAAACCAAGGGTTGTGCCACCCCCATGCCTACTTTGACTGGAGAGCTGGTTCAGAGCTGGCCTCCCCTATCTTCCACGGGAGACATGGACTTTGAGTTTCTTGATTAAATTAGAGCAAATAAACCGTCTTTGAAAAATTTAGTTAAAGTACGATCGTTTTTTTTTTTTGTCCTTGGCCCTGATGTTAATATCCAGCCAGTGTTGTTAATGTCAATCAAATTCCTGATAAAAAAAAGTATAATATTTTGATTAAAATATGGGGGATTCCAGATTCAAAATTGACAAAATGTAACAAAATTCCTCAAAACTTGGAATTAGCCATAAATTGAAATTAAACATACCTATATCTCATTAATTTTTTTATATTCATGAATGAACCAAATTTTATTAAGACTACGTAATATACCACTATCATAACACTCTTCATAACACCAATCAAATATACACAAAAAAATTAGTATCAAAATAATTATGTAATTGTGATTTCAATTTATTATTTAAACCAAGCTACATTCTTTTTGGACAAATCTTGTTTCCTATTTGTTTTCTACTACAGGCACAAATAGTATCATTGCAAGCCTGGCAGTTTTAACATTAATTATTAAATATAATATTGTAAAGAGATCTCAATCATGTTAAATGCTCAGTCAGTTTTATCTATTGCTGATGTAAAGTTACGCAGAATATTTCAGGCTTAAAGGGAAGGGGGCTCGGCCCAGTAAAAAAAATTTTTTTGCAATTTTTTTTATATTTTTAATTTTATTTCTTGTTTATTAACAATTAATTTGATGTAAATATCATGGGCATAGATCACGTGAACGATTTTTCATTTGCTGAGTTAACAGGTAAAGTGTAAACGGTAAGTCTAACAAGATGTTTGTTTTGGATTCTATTTTCATCTATTATACCAAACAAGCAGTAGCTCAAACAGTCTTGGGACTTTTAAACATAAAACACTAAACCCCCAACGCCATCATGCTGGAGATAAAACCAATATTTGTAGACCTAACAATGCCAAACCCTCCTCCAAAGATGTCTATGAAAAACACAGAACTCCAAACAAAAGTTTTTCAACATATTTTGTGGTCACTGTGCCTAAATAGAGCATTTGGCAGAAGGGATATAGTGGAAATAGCTGCTCAATGAAGCTTCCCGATATTTTAATGAAGGGAATAATGCAAAGTCAAAATTGCTAGACCACTTGAAAAATCAAACCCCAGAAAACACTTCAACAGCTGCATGAGACTTTTTGACGTTTCGAACCGAGTTGCGCGTACTCAAAAAAAAGAACTATTTGAAAGTCTGGAAAAAGGAAGCAAGAGAAGGCCCTCCCACATTTTTTTTTTATTTTTTTTTTTTTTTTTAATAAAAGAAAAAAAATAATGAAAAAGGAAAGTCAAGACAAGGAAAAAGAAGGTGTTTCTTATCTGCTGGAGGATTTTAGAATACCATTTTAGATAAATTTCTCAATAAAAAAATATTTTGTGTTTCAGCGATTATCCCGAAACCATTGTTTTTTTCCTATTATTACATCATAACCTCCAAATATTGAAGCAATCTTCACCAAATTTTCACCAGATCTTCATTTTTAGCTGTGTAAATGGCTTGAACTAAAAATTAAAATGTGAGTAAAGTATTTCTTATATCTCCAAGGCCTATTACTTCTAAAAGTCAATTTTTTGGTAAAACTACTTTAAAATTTCAGTAATTTTTTATTTGTACAGTTTTTTTTATATATTTTTTAGTTCCAGCCAAGAAACTATTGCCTAGGAACAGATACATTTATTTTGTGAAATTAATCTCATAAGGTAGATTATTTATCATGTTAAAACCATTAGACCTAAAGAATTTTTTTGCAAAAAAACATAAATTAAAAAAAATAATAAATTTTATATTTACAATTTTGTTTTTTCTTAGTGTGTATAAAAAGTCTATTTTGACTTAACCTGAAAGTTTCAAACAAATTGGGGCAATATTTGACATGAAATACAAAATTGTTTTCCAAAACCATGCAAACGTGATTGCGATACTGTGCCACCCCCTTAAGGGGGCTGCCTCAGTAAAAACAAAAGGTTTATTTTTGCTATTTTTTTTTATATTTTTTTAATTTTTTTCTTGTTTATTAACAATTAATTGATGTAAATAATCAATGGGCATAACGATTTTTTTTATGGCTGATTACAGTAAAAAAGTTTAAACGTATGTGCAGACAAGATTTGTTTTTGATTCTATTTTCCAACTTTATACCAACAACAGTTGCTTCAAACAGTCTTATGGGACTTTTAAACATAAAACACTATCCGCAAAGCCATCATCTGGAGATAAAAACCAATGATTAGTACTCACACTAAACAATGCCAAACACTCCCCAAAGATGTCTTATGGGAAAAACAACAGAACTCCAACTTGAAAGTTTCAAAACAGTATATTATGATGGTCACAGTGTCCTAAAAAAGCATTTCAGGAAAGGGATATTGAGTGGAAATAAGCTGCTCATGAATGAGCTTCCCTGATATATAATGAAGGGAATAATGCAAAGTCAAAAGTGGCTAGACCACTTGAAAATACAAACCGGCCGTGAAACCACTTCAAAACAGCTGCATGGAGACTTTTATATGAGACGTCGACTTCGAGTGCGCGATATAAAAACGGCAAATAAAAGAAACTATGTTGGAAAGTCTGGAAGAAGGAGAGTCAAGGAGAAGGCTAGAATAAAAAGGAAAGTCAAGACAAATGAAAAGAAGGTGTTTCTTATGCTGGCAGGGAGATTTTAGAATTACCCTTTTAGTAAAGATTTATCAAATAAAATATGTTTTGTATTGCGATTTCCCTAAACATTGTTTATTTTTCCTATTAATTTACATCAAAACCAAAAGTATTGAAGCAATCTTCACCCAATTTTCACCAGAATCATCATTTTAGCTGTGTAAATGGCTTGAACTAAAATTAATGGTGAGTAAAGTATTTCATTATATATTCCAAGCCTATTTACCTCTATAAAAGTCAATTTTTTGGTAAAACTACTTTAAAATTCAGTAATTTTTTTTAATTTGTACATGTTTTTTTATATATATATTTAGTGTCAAGGCCAAGAAACATTTGCCTATGAACCAGATACATTTTTTTTTGTGAATAATCTCATAAGGTAGATTATTTATTATTTGTAAAACCAGTTAGACTAAATAATTTTTTTGCAAAAAAAAACAAAAATTAGAAAAAAAATATATAAATTTTAAATTAACAATTTGTATTTTTTCTTAAGTGTGTAATTAAAAATCTATTTTTGTACTTAACCATGAAAGATTCAATAAACAAATTGGATGGGCAAATATTTAGACTGAATACAAAAATTGGTTGTTCCAAACCATGCAAACGTGATTGCGATACTTGGGCCAGCCCCCTAAGTTTTATTTTTAAACAAGAGTTTATTTGTCACAACTCGGGCTTACAATGATTATATCTCACACTATAGTATGAAACACTATGCTGTCTATGATAAATACTGGAGAACATACTTGTCTCAGCCTTGGCCTTACCATGAGTTATTTTGCCAACAACCTAGGCTTGTGATGATATGTCTCACACTATAGTATGAAACGCTATGCTGTCTATGATAAATACTGGAGAACATACTTGTCTCAGCCTTGGGCCCTTACCATGAGTTATTTGCACAACCCAGGCTTGTGATGATATGTCTCATACTATAGTATGAAACACTATGCTGTCTATGATAAATACTGGAGAACATACTTGTCTCAGCCTTGGCCTTCCCATGATTTTATTTACCACAACCCAGGCTTGTGATGATATGTATCACACTATAGTATGAAACACTATGCTGTCTATGATAAATACTGGAAGAACATACTTGTCTCAGCCTTGGCCTTAACCATGAGTTATTTGCCACAACCCAGGCTTGTGATGATATGTCTCACACTAAAGTATGAAACACTATGCTGTCTATGATAAATACTGGGGAATATACCTGTCCTCAACCTTGCCTTACCATGAGTTATTTGCCACAACCCAGGCTGTGATGATATGTCTCACACTAAAGTATGAAACACTATGCTGTCTATGATAAATAGGGGAGAGCCGGGCATAATGGGCAGCGCGGGTATAATGGCCAGGCGTGTTTTTGTGTGTGTACAGTGCTGCCACCATGCGGAAAACTGTTCATGAAGGTGCCTTGGTAGCCCCACCAGTTGTGTTGAGTCGTCATAAGAACACGCCGCTACGACATCAAGAGTTACTGTAATTTTTGTGTTTTCCACACCTTCTGATCCAAGGTAAGACATCAACTTATGTAATAATTACAAAATTACCGTACGTATTATATTTTATTTTTCGGTCCTATATATTTTAAAAGAGTCATTAGTTAGCTATTAATGTCTGTATTAAGAAGTGGTTTATCATTGTTTGTTAGTAACCTAGAAGAGTGTTTTGTTAATGGCGTCTGGGCGGGCACAACGGCCAGTAGGTGGCTATTACGCCCGCAGCTTTGGCCGTTTATGCCCGTCTGCAATTTTCCTCTTTAACTTCCTTATTCCTGTTACTTGAAAAAAGTTTTAAATGATATAATTATTCTAAATGATTACAGAAAAATTGTTCAGATTTCCATAGTAAAGCCAATAAAACAGTTTTATTACAATTTAGATGTTATAAAACCAATATTTTTATGTATTATAATAATTTATAATATATAAAAAATTATAATTATAATAAATGTTTAATTATTTATGTTTTATTTTTTTAAATTTGAAATACTTCAGTTGTTTTGTTTTGTTTCAGGAGCGATGGTTTTACAACTACAAACGCAAGGGAGATCGGCAGTCATGGGATCCTGGAAACATGCAAAAGGCAATAGATGCAGTGAAGGGAGGTATGGCATTTTTAACAGCTGCGACCACAGTACAAAGTACCAAGGAACACTTTGAAGAGGAGAGTGCTGGAGAAGAACAAGAGAGCTACAGGACACAAAAAAGTATTTGGAGGTTTTAATTCCGTCTTTACTAAGGAACAAGAACTAGAAATATTCAATCATCTACTCTTACTGGAGAACTAGATTTTTCAGTATGACTGTTCAGGATCTTCGAAGTGCAGCATATGAACTTGCTGAGAAGAACAAACTTTGTCACACTTTTAACAAAGAGTCCAGGATGGCTGGAAAAGGTTGGATCGCCGGTTTCCGCAAACGCCATCCACAGTTAACTCTAAGGGAACCTGAGCAAAACTTCTGCAGCTAGAGCAAGTGGGTTTAATAAGATTTCTGTTAAGAAATTTTTTGATATATTAGTTGAGGAAAGGTCCAAACATAATTACACAGCCCATCAAATTTTCAATGTGGATGAGACAGGTCCTAACTACAGTCCCAGTCCAAAAGCTCTAAAGTTTTAGCATTAAGAGGCAGGCGGCAGGTTGGATCTTTGACTCAGCTGAGAGAGGGGTTTTGTGTTCTTTGGTAATGTGCATGTCAGCTGGGGGCTCCTACATTCCCCCTACATCATATTTCCCCGCCTACGGATGAAGGCTGAACTGACGGATGGAGCTCCACCTGGGAACTGCATTCACCTGCCATCCATCTGGGTGGATGCAGACAGAACTTTTTGTACAGTGGTATAATCATTTTCTGGTACATGCCAAACCTACAAAAGATGACCCAGTGTTATTAATACTTGATGGGCATTCCACTCATACAAAAAACATTGAGTTCATTCAACTGGCCAGAGCTAATCATACGTCTGTAGTGTGTCTACCACCTCACTGCACACACAAGTTGCAGCCCCTAGACGTGTCATTTATGGGCCCCTGAAACACTTTTTATGTTCAGGCAATCGAGAATTCTTAAGAAACCAACCCTGGACGTACAGTAACTCAATACCAAGTGAGTCGTCTTTTTGGGGAAGCGTACATGAAGGCTGCTGTTCCACTTAATGCTGTAAATGGATTTAGGAAATGTGGCATTGAGCCCCTCAACGAACACATTTTCACAGAAGACGAATTTGCTGCAGCAGAAGTAACGGACCTACCACTTCCAGACGGACCAACGGACTTGCCAACAACAGGAGGTATAAATTCTACAGATCCACTACCCTCTACTAGCAACGCAGTTCCTTCTCTGCAAGCTGTATCACCAAGCAGTTACACCACCAATCTTGATGAAAAGTATGATCCACAACCTGGGACATCATTTGCTATAAGCCCTAAAGATATTATCCCTCTTCCTTGTGTATCTGATGAGAGTCGTAGGAGAACTGGACGTAAAAGAGGCTGTGCAGCTTTGCTGTCAGGAAGCCCTTACAAAGATAATTTGATAGCCGAGAAAGCTGCGAAAGATGAAAAAGATAAAGAAAAACTTCTGAAACAAAAAAAAGGGCGAAGAAAGAAAAACAGACTAAAGAGGACATCTAAAAAACCCAAGATCAATACCACCAAAAGAAGTCTTTTTCAAAGATTTCAGATGATGATGTCGAATGTTTTTTATTGTATGGAACAAATTCTCAGGCTTTCATCCTCTAATGAGCGTTGGATAAAGTGCGCAAGGGTGGCAATATGTGGGCGCAATTGGAACATGTGTGCTATGTGCGTAGATCCAGAAAGGGACCTTAGGGTTTTTATGTGGAAAACATTATGTAATTAAACTTAATACAAAATAACTTTTTAATTTTGTACGATTTCTAACCAAACTTAAATGTTTTATTTGGAACAAAAGTATCAAATTATGTATATTTTCTATTCAAAGTTTTTCAATTACACCATTTTTAAAACTGGCTTTCAATCATATATCGAATTAGTGATTACAAATCTTTATAAATAAAATGGTTTTAATTATCAAACGAGCTGTTTTTACAAATGTATTTACCACATTTTAGATATTATGGCCATTTATGGCCTAGGCTTAAAGCTCAAAATGTCTTTAGCCTGGGCCAATTATGCCCGCCTCTTCACTAATGGGGAATATACTGTCTCAGCCTTGGCCTTACAATGAGTTATTTGCCAACAACACTAGGGCTTGCGATGATATGTCTACACTATAGTATGAAACACTATGAAGTCTATGGATAAATACTGGGGACATATACCTGTCTCAAGCCCTTGGCCTTACCATGAGTTATTTGCCACAACCTAGGCTTGCGATGATATGTCTTCTCCCCCCCCCCGTCCCCCCACACGTATAGTATGAAAACACTATGATGTCTATGATAAATACTGGAGAAACATACCTGATTTCAGGCCTTGGCCTTCCCGATGAGTTATTTGCCACAATCCAGGCTTGCGCACTGATGATGTCTTCACACTAAGTATGGAAAACACTTATGATGTCTATGATAAAATACTGGAGAAACATCACCTGTCTCATGAAAACACTATACTGTATATGATACAATACTTGGAGAACTTTTACCTGTTCTCAGCCTCTTGGCCTTCCCATGCAGTTGTTATTCCTTCATTAAATATTCCTCGATCTTCGGTCAATAAACTGGGAAAAATCTGTCTTGATTATAACTGTACCAGTAATCCCAGTAGGTATTGGTCAAATAGTAGTTAAAAATACTGAAACATACAGCAGATATAACGAGTGTAATAGGGTGAATAACCATTACTGTGTATAATTTAACTAACATTGTCATGTAACGTGAAACAAAGTAGAGATGGTAGATGGTGAAGAAAATTAATTTATTAGGAACTGGTGTACTAATACTAACGGTCCTGCTGTAGGAGATATAGGTATCTAACTCAGAAATAAACGTAGGCCCCTAATTCAAATTGGCCTAATCTGCTCTAAACCTGTATCAGACCTAAATCGTGAAAAAAAGTGTTTTGATGATTTATTATGTCTATGGAGTGCTTGATTTAATGTGAAGACACACTGGAACTACGTTTAGGAATCTCTCTAAAAAAAGCCAGTCTTGGTATGTGCGGGAAACCTTTCTCTGCACCTTAAGATATACCTCTTTCTTCTGTATGTATTTTATACTCGCAACTCTGTTGAAGTGTGTAGTGCTGGTCTTTTGTATGTATGTATACATATATTTTTTAATTTATTATTTTTGAGCTACTCATAGTAAGTAATTTAAATTCATACTTGTTCCATTTTATTTAATAGAAGCAATTTCATTTTTCAAAAATATTTGGAATATCCAATAATTGTATTTTTAGTGGTATGCATAAGAATCATTTTCAAAGTTGTGAATTTACTATATAAACAAAGAAAAAAAACAAGAAAAGTTTTATTTATAATGGATAAGAGAGTTTTGACGTTAACAATTATACCCCTGCTGTGGAGACTTGGTGCCCTTAGACATCTGTAGTGACATAACCAGGATTTCCAAAATTGATTGTTTTAATAGCTGTTTTTTCAAACAGAGAAAGAACACTCCAAAGCAAAACCCCACGATTGTTGTGAGTATAAGTAACGTTGGTTGGAAATTGTCCAACCATAGTATGGATTATTTTTCCCAGTGCTTTTTCTCCCTAATATCATTTGGGGCCCACTATGGGACCCTTCATATGGGAAATGATAATCCCCATACCTGTGGTTTACACACTCTGGTGCTAGCAATGATTGTGTATTGCAGAGATCGTTACCTCCCAAGTCTGGCTCTAAGGTATTAATGTCATTGTAGCTTATTATCTCGATGTTGGCTGTTGACAGGTGTTTTGAACTTGGTCTCCACAAACAGTTTTGTCATCACCACTCGACAAGTAATACTCGACTATTGCTGCGATGTCCCGCACGGAACGCCCGCCGCCACTGTCCAATATAGCATAGTTTTATAATTTGTGTACCAAAGAGGCCATGTGTTCAAACTAACATTTATATATTAATTACGTTTGGTTAGGTAGTTTGTGATTTAAAACTATTAAAACACATCAGATGTTGATTACAAGACTATGTTAATAAAATTGAATTGTAAATGCAGTTCATATGAGTTCAGATTAGTTTAATTAATCCAAGATAGATAACAAAATCCATAATCTTTTAAAACTTTTGATTAGATTAAAAATAAAACTGGATTTAAAAAATATCTGCATAGAAAATGTTTTAAACTGAGAGAAGCATCAGGTTTGTGCTACTATTCAGTTTTTTGGTAACTATGAATAACCACATACAGATTATTCATTGTAAAAGCTGAATCATTCCTGGGGTTACTAAAATGTAAAATTACTTGACTTTATCGATTATATTAAATCAGTAAATATGTTCTGGTGTTTGTTAAAAAGGATGTTCAAGCACTCTGTTAATAACAATTTATGTTGTTTTAAAATTTCAAGTTTCAACTGATATCTATGTAATTTAACAATATAATGTTGCAATGATAACAGTGAATCCTTCTGAATTAAATTTTACTAAAAGACACTGAAGCACATTATTATTATTTGTTATTACAAAGATTTTGTATTGTAATATTTGTTATTGAGCTATGTTGATAACAGTTGTATAATACCTAATATTAAGGGAAGTCTTAAAACACTGATAAGATGTTGAGTTTAACATTTATGTTTAACAAATATTTGTTCAAAGATAACAACTAGTTCAATACATGTATTTTTATCACATTAATATTAGAAAAGAAGTCAAGAAGAAATGACTGAAAACAGTAAAAATGAGATGAAAAAATGGAATAATTATGGGAATCAAAACAAAAAACTAAATTGAAACAACTAGGTTGTAGTCTAACTGTGAATGAAATAATCAATGGTAAATGTAAACAGAAAAAAATGTGGTCACATAAGATTTCACTTCAGGTAGTTGATCTCTGATTTTAAACCAACACAGTCATCCTATACTATAGCATCATAATGACATTACAGTAAGGTAGGGAGTAACATTAATAAATACAGAATAGTACTATAATAATAGTAACTATGGAATAAAACATAGTGTGCCAGCACACAATACATACATTTTAGCTACACTGTTAAAATGCTCAACTTAACTACTTCTTTATGTACTAGCAGACATTTTCAAAATTAAAAGAATTAAAATAATGGGTTACCGTAAGTTTTTGAAAATCGGTAAAAACATAACACAATAAAATAGAACTATGTATAAAAGACAATCATTACAAAGTTGGATTGTACACTGGTATTGTGATTACATAATTATGTCAATTAACAAAAAAAATAATTTTGATATTCTAAAATTTAAAATCGTGTGGAAATCAATCAGTGTTTTAAATATATAGAGAAAACACTCATTAGAATAGTACCAAAACAGGAGAGTAGAATATGACTGAAAATACAAATAGAAACCAAAAACAAGAAAAACAATAAGCTTTTTTGTAATCAACAGAATACTTGGTAAAAAAATGGTTGTTGTGTTCAATTAAGCAAGTATCCCAAAAAAACTTATTTCAGGAATAAACAAAATAGTACGACTTTCTTCAGTATACTTACACAAAGCCACAACGAATATAAATATGAAATATATCAACATTTCTCTTATACAGAGAACAAGGTACTCCTCCCTTGGTAAATACCGCTTTCCAATTTCCCTGTGGTAAAGATTTCTGCAAAGGGACATTAAACACATAAATTAGAAAAATATTTTTGAATACGATCATTAAAAATAAAATAATAATACAGTATAGAGATTGTAACTGAGAATCGGATATTAACATAGCTTATTACATTGTCCCTTATCTTATTGTAATAGTGTTCCAGAAATAAAGCTTTCTGCATTAGTATCCTAGAAGCATTGCTTTATTGCAACAGTGTTCTAGAAATATATAGCTTATTGCAATAAGGTCTCAGAAACGGGTTGAAAAAGTGTATATTTCATTAGTGTAACAGAGACATAGCTTATTGCATCAGTATCTCAGAAAAATAATTTGTTGCCAAAATGTTTTATATATAAATTTATTTCAACAGTGTACCAAAGACATATCTTGTTGCATAAATAAAATAATCTGTTGCTACAAACGTTCTTATTAGAACACAACTTATTAGAAAAAAAACAATATCCCTGAAAAATTTAGTTGCTGCTACAATGTTCCAGAAACATAATTTAATGTAACAGTGACCTAGTTTCCATCTTGGCTAAAGAGGACTTTAGGCATACTCAGTCTCAGTGCAATTTGTTACATTACTACCAAACATTAACCTGTTTCTATTACTGAAAATATAAAGGGTATATTTAAGTGTCTTCAGTTTCCAACAAAATCCAAAGGCCTTTAGAAAAAAAAATCAACCAATATAGAAATGCTAAGTTTTTAATATCAAACATTATTCACATATCGAGTGTTTGAATACTCTACGGAAATAATTAGGAATTTTCGATTACCACAATGTACCCAGCAAAAGACACTGTTGATATTGATGCCATAGTATTATTGTGAGGTTCATTTACAAATAGTAGTCATAAATTGTGTCTTAAATTACCACCAGGGGTCTATGCTGGCTCAGTTAATGCGTAATAAGTCCGCCTCTCTTACATGTTAAAGTCGGGTAGGTTGAACAGAGAGAAGTATTATTGGCAACAGACCCCTTTTATTTCCTTTCTTATTTTTATTGATCCATATTTGCATTTATGTTGTGGAGAATGTTACAAAAATATATGGCATGAAAAATAAAACGGGGGCAACAGTTGAAGTGGCTAGAATGTCA
>NW_025788316.1:0-25791 GCF_021130785.1 Homalodisca vitripennis
ACACACTCCTCGTTCATGGACAAAAACAAGAACTATTAGTGGGACTAACAGACAAAGAGAATCTGCTAACATGGTTTACACCACACTCCTGTCATGGACAACACCAGAAACTCTATAGTGGGGACAAATCATGAACGAAGAGAATCTTTTACTATGGTTACAACTCAATCCTATCATTGAGACAACAACAGAACTATAGTGGGGACAACAGGACAAGAGAATCTGCTACATTGGTTACACAACACACTCCTGTCATGTACAACTACAAGAACTATAGTGGGACAACAGGACAGTGAATCTGCTACATGGTTACACACACTTCCTGTCATGGACAAAAAAACAGGAAACTATAGGTGGGACAACAGACAAGAGGAATCTGCTACATGGTTAACACACACACTCCTGTCATGTATTCAACAACAGGAACTATAGTTGGGACAACAGACAAAGAGAATTGCTCACAATGGTTACACACATCTCCTGTCATGGACAATAAACAGAAACTATAGTGGGACAAACAGACAAGAGGAATCTGCTACATGGTTACACACACTCCTGTCATGGGACAACAACAGAACTATAGTGGGTCAAACAGACAAGAGAATCTGCTACATGGTTTACACACACTCCTGTCGATTGGACAAACAAAAGAACTTTAGTGGGACAACTGACAAGAGAATCTGGCTTCATGGTTTCTAAACACACTCCTGTCATGTACAACAACTAGAAACTATCAGGGGGACAAAACAGACATCTCCCAATAGATTAACCCCCATTATTACACACCCCCCTGTCATGGACAACATCACTATGTATTTGTGGGAACTACACACAAGATACTTTCTTCTCTCTATCATCGTTCTCCTAATTCAGGGACCATTACCCAATATGATTTCCACAGCAGAACTCACCCTCACTGTGTGGTGTTTCCCACACTCTCTCCTGTCATGTAAAACAACTGAACTATAGTGGGTACCAACAGACAAGAGGAATCTGTAATTATAACACACTTTTCTTAGATCGATTTCAAAAAAACACGAATTATAGTGTAAGGACCACAGACAAGAGATAACTGCTAAATGGTTCCTCACTACATGTCATGGACAACAAATTATTTACCCTTTGACCCACCTCTAACATCTGCCGACATGGTTACTACTACACACTCCACTGTTTCCATGGTACCAACAACGTGTTAACTATCAGTGGCGACATCAGTCAATGAGAATCTGCTACATGGTTTACACCACACACTCCTGTTCATCGGACAAACAACAGAAACTATAGTGGCGACAAACAGGACAAAGAGAATCTGCTACATGGGTTTACACACACACTCCTGTCATGTACAACAAAACAGATAACTATAGTGGGGACAATCAGACGAAGAGAATCTGCGACATGGTTACACACACTCCTGTCATGGACAAAAACAGAACTATAGTGGGACAACAGACAAGAGAATCTGCTACATGGTTACACAACACTCCTGTCATGGACAACAACAGAACTATAGTGGGACAACAGACAAGAGAATCTGCTACATGGTTACACACACTCCTGTCATGGACAACAACAGAACTATAGTGGGACAACAGACAAGAGAATCTGCTACATGGTTACACACACTCCTGTCATGTACAACAAACAGAACTATAGTGGGACTCAACAGACAAGAGAATCTGCTACATGGTTAACACACTCGAATTGTCATGGACAACAACAGAACTATAGTGGGACAACAGACAAGAGAATCTGCTACATGGTTACACACAACTCCTGTCATGGACAAAAACAGAAACTATAGTGGGACAACAGACAAGAGAATCTGCTACATGGTTACCACACACACTCCTGTCATGGACCAACAACAGAACTATAGTGGGACAACAGACAAGAGAATCTGCTACATGGTTACACACACTCCTGTCATGGACAACAACAGAACTATAGTGGGACAACAGACAAGAGAATCTGCTACATGGTTACACACACTCCTGTCATGGACAACAACAGAACTATAGTGGGACAACAGACAAGAGAATCTGCTACATTGGTTACACACACTCCTGTCATGGACAAACAACAGAAACTATAGTGGGACAACAGACAAGAGAATCTGCTACATGGTTACACACACTCCTGTCATGTACAACAACAGAACTATAGTGGGACAACAGACAAGAGAATCTGCTACATGGTTACACACACTCCTGTCATGGACAACAAACACGAACTATAGTGGGACAACAGACAAGAGAATCTGCTACATGGTTACACACACTCCTGTCATGGACAACAACAGAAACTATAGTGGGACAACAGACAAGAGAATCTGCTACAATGGTTACACACACTCCTGTCATGGACAACAACAGAACTATAGTGGGACAACAGACAAGAGAATCTGCTACATGGTTACACACACTCCTGTCATGGACAACAACAGAACTATAGTGGGAAAAATCAGATCAAGAGGAATTTGATAACATGGACTTACAACCAACAATCCTGTCCATGGACAACAATACAGAACTATAGTGGGATCAACAGACATGAGAATCTGCTAATGGTTACACACATCCTTGTCATGGACATACAAACCGAATATTAGTGGGGACAAAAAATAAGAGAATCTGCTACATGTGTATGGTTACTTTGGACTGATCTAGCCAGTTAATGAAAACAGTTAAAGAGAGGCAGTTTGGCTTCCATCCTCAATCCAGTTACATTGCACACGAATTCAGCCATCACATAGCAATAATCCAGATAACCTGTTTACCAATCACTTTACAGTTTATCAGATTTATGGTTCTAATATATTCCTCAAAGAGAGGCATGAAAAGAATGACTATGAAAAATAAGTAACAATAAGAAACCAAATCAATATATAAAAGACCACACTGGTTTACATGGAAGAGTGTAAGGACTGTAAACATATTAGGGGTAAAAATCCAATAAATCAACAATCCAAGAACTGAAATTTTGCATTTGCAGAATCCTAGCACTACAATATGACTTGTCTATTACAACAGCCCTTCGTTTGTAAAAATTTAGGTTCATAGGTCCTTTTGATTTCACGAAGAACAGAGAATAGGTTTTACAATGGGGAGTGGTTTTGCTGATTTTTATTAATATTTTGACATACTATCTGTAAGATATCCTTCTTCAATTATTTACAAGTCTCCTTTATCCAAAACTATATAATATGACACTGTTCCTTGCTTTTGTATCAAGGCCTTTATAAATAAGGTCATACACTTAATGGATTCTATTACATATTTAAAAATTTTGAGCTGCCTCCCTCTTCTCCCCCAATCCCAGTTTTGGGGAGGAAGGAAATGAGCAAATGTCTGTAATCCGAGTGTACTAAAAATCTGCTTCTATTTTCCTAGGAAAAGGTGGCCAGAGTTCCATGCCTCCATCTTTTATTAATAAAAAAACTAAACAGAGTGTATCAACATACTTCTTAATCATTTTCCTACACAGTGTATATATACACAATTATACAGGGTGACAATTAAGTCTGGAACCCCCTTTTTAATTTTTTGAACCACAATAGAAAGAAATACCAAAGTTTCAAACGTGCTTATTGGTGATAGTAACGCACACATCTGCCCAATTACCGACCAGATATTCCCTTTGGGGGACGGTCCACAAGGAGTCAGACAAAATTCTTAAATAGCAGCATAGGTCAAGTTTGGTATCAAATTAAAGGTCTCACTTAGCAGAGTACAATGCCGCAAATCCGGACTTCAAAAGGTGGATTCATTCAGTAGTTATAGCTATTTGAAGTTTATAACAATTTAACAATGTAAATTATTAAGTATTACAAGTAAACACCAATTTTTAAGTACCTGTGATCAAAGTAAGTCGTTCAAAATGTTCCCCTCCCATCATCTAACAATGTAGTAATCAAAGCCAGGAATCAATAATTATTACCAATAACACAATTACTGTTAGAATGTTCACCAGTAAGCACGTTTGAACTTTGGTATTTTCTTTCTATTGTGGTTCAAAAATTAAAAAGGGGGTTCCAGACTTAATTGTCACCCTGTATACACACAATAATATATATAAATATATACACACAATATATATATACAGAAGTGAACAATTATTTATTTTATTATGAGAGGAGCATGATGACACAACAAGTGAATAAATTATAAGACAAGCTAGTCTAAATAAAACTACCATAACGATTACAGTTAAATTGTATACTACCTTATTTAATAACCTGAATATTCAAAGTCAAATCTTGTATGTAATTCATATGATCAATACATAAATTTTGAACTGTTTGAAACATCAAATCTGGCTGATGTACTCACATGTGCAGTGGCAAAGGCTGGTCCAGTAGTACGTTGACCACAGCCTTTGGGTGATGTCTGGCAAGGTGCAGGACTGTCCTTACAGCACCAACTCGGCTGCTGGGGTTCAGGGCAGCCAACCGCACTAACAGCAGGGCTACAAAACAATAATGCCCACATCAACTCTGTGACTTCCATACATCATACAAGACCCCTAAAGTGAGTTCTTTTTTTAATTTTTTTTATTCTATTGATCTGGTGTTGCTTAAAAACTTTTTACTTTATGAAACAATTAACAATAATTAACAATGTTTTTTCAAATCCCCAACTTCAGTAGTAACCAATAAAAGAAAGGTCATCATCTATTCAAATATTATAGTAGTTACAAAAGAATGCAAATAGATATTCACATTGTATAAGTCTACATTATATAAAAAAGTCAAGTCATTAAACAGCTGAACTGACAGCGGTCACGGTGAAGGAGGGCACATTCACTACAATCCTATGCAAAAAACAACACAGGCCTTTTTGTTCTCAGATAATTAAAATCAATAAACAATATTGTCACTGTGAAAACAGTCTACTTTTTACTTTTTGTAAAACACCTAAGATATGGAATACCAGTGTGGGAAGAAGCTACTAAAACAAATCTACAAAGAGTACTAGTGATTCAGATAAAAGCAATCCAGACACTAGTCAACATTGGACCTACGGACAGTTGCAAAGACGCCTTCAGAACCCTAAAAATACTGTGATTGGACTGTACACCCTTGAAGTAGTAATGTATGTGGTTGGTGAGAACCAAATTAGGTAATTTAACATCCACTCCTATAATACCAGAAATGAAGGGCTGTACACCCTCCCAGCCCCATTACCTGACGCTGTATGACAAAAAAACCATCATACATTGGATGCAAGATTTTCAACCTCACATTAAAGAGAGCTGCAAATCAAGAGGGGCATCTGGAACAGGGTACTGAGGACTGCACTGCACACAAGCTGTTGGACAGACCTCTCTACTCCATCGAAGAACTGACTCAAAATACTCCAAAACAGCACCGGCTATGACAATGCTTTAGTAAATAATTATACATACGGACGTATTATAAATGTAAATAGTTATGAAGCGCTCACGTGATCTGATCTGGAATTTAGGGGGAATGTTTTTCTATTTTCGCCAGAAGTGCGGAGTGGCACGCACTGAAGCCTGCATTCATGGCCAGGGGCATTTCCATCTAACACTTTTCTGACTCAGATCATGTGCCAGACCTTCCATCGTGATCTGATGTCAGAAATGGGACAATCTAGGACGTGGTCTGAGGTCAGAAAAGTACCGATCGGAAATGCCCCTGGCCACCAGGGCTTCGGTGGCGCCACCCCGCACTTTTGAGCGCTCGTAAAGGTTATATTTAACTTTGAGGTACTTATTAGCTAACTATATATATGGATTAGAACCTACATATTATAATATTCCTACATAACTCAAAATAGTCAGCATAGGGACAGAGATGGGCTTCTTGTCTAGTGACCGACATTGCTTGCATTCTTAGGAGGGCAGGGAAAACAAGAACCAATCATCATAATGACATGTAATTTTTCATCAGTAAGTGAGTCTGTAAGTCATTAAAAAAGTATGTGTCTTTTCTAATAATATAGTTTTTTTAGTTCCCTAGTAAGAAGAAATCTTCCATAAATAGTGGCCTCCAGATATTACCAAAGTACCGTGAAAAATATTATTGTAGTGTTTACAAATATAGTGACATCTACTGTTTTGTAGGTAAAATATAATGGAGGCTTCCAGCAAGATCTAGCCTACCAGTCTAATTTAGGTCCTAATTTCAGTGTTTTATTTTCAGGTGAATTTCTTTGAACCTGAACATGCAACTATTTTTATTATTAATGCATTTACTTATTATGCAAGATATTTAAAACTTTTTTATTGTAGGCATATTTTACAATGTATGTGTAATTTCAATCTTTAAACTAACTGTTAATACATTATTTTATTATAGAGCCTAGTAGGGTTATCTATAGTTAAGAAAATTAATATTTTTGATATTTTTTAAAGTTAACCAATATTTATCTGTCACTTCCTAAGTACTTACATGCCTAATTTGCTTTTTTGTTTTTATATATAGTTTTTGAATAAAAGGATTATTAATAATAAAAAAGGATTCTGTACAGATAGTGGGCAAAAAAATTATTATGAAAAGGCAGGAACACTCCTGTAATGACTCATTTTCAATACTCCCATCTCGACATTCATTTCAATACTTAGGCCTAATTTAATTTAGGAAAATGTATTAGTAAATAAATAATTAAAATAATTAAGGAATAAATTATTTATAAATTGTCTCAAATTTTAATACAAAACAATAAATAAATACAATATCAAAATTAATCAAAATTCACCTAATTACTATATTAAAACTCAAAATTTATAAAGTAAACTAAAGTCAGTGATACACCGTGTGCAGGGATGAATTGTTTTGAAGAGTGAAGAGAGCAGAGTTTTTAAAAGTTTGACGAGGAGAGACGGATATAGAAGAAGGTTGAAGCAAGAATTGATATATTTTTTAAAAAAAAAAATAACAAAAAAATAAAAGAAACTGGTTAACATTTTAATTCAGCATGTATTTGATTCAAAATAAAAGGTTTAAATTTATTAAATGTCATAATCGATGTACTGGAAGTACAGAGAAACAGAAGACAGACATTGGGTGAGAAAATTCCTTTTAAAATTTAAACAATGATCCATTAGAAGAAAACATAAAACCACAAGGAACATTCGATTTGGCTAACAATTCAAAATAATATAATTAAACAGATTTTGAGCAAAATTATTTTTGCAAAATTACAATATCTTTTAATTAAAAACAATAACGTAATATTTGTAATTTCATTAAGCACAGCAAACGAACCACCCCTGGCCCCTCAAAATTTAAGAAAAACTGTATTTAAAAATTTAGCCATTTACTGGTTATCCTCCCACTTCTTGTTTCAAAAATTCAAACCTGTATGTCAATCTTATCATCGATTAAAGTTCACATTTGGTATCATAATCTGGTAGTTAATTTATTGATTTCCTAGCTATAATCATCAGTAATACAAATTACGTTTAAACCATATTAATTTAAAAGTGTATAGTAGTAAGTAAATATTACACTCCATTGTAAAACCTACTCTCTACTGGAAACCTTTCACATTAACACTTTAGTTTTACAACATGTAAACTTTGTTTGCAACGTTTTAAAGGAGTGAATAAAAAGAATTTAACTATTTCTGTGTAGTGAAACTGTATTAAAAAAAAAAACTTTTTTTTATGTTACAATGATTAGAAGACATTTTTTTTACTTAACACTTTGTGCACAAGTGCGCTTTTTGAAAATTCTGTTTAAAAATAAATTTAAAATTTTTCTCTTCCTCATTTCTCAGGTGTTTTATATGCCACATATATAATCCATTATAATTAGACTATTTACAATCTACATATGCTGAATGAAAATCAATAAACGACACACCTAATATAAGTTTTAGTTAAGAGAAATAGGTATTTTTATAATTATAAACAAAAATGTGACCCTAACGATAGAGGGGACTAATAAACATGTAACACCACCCAAGTGTGTGGACTGAACCCAAAGATATCGTTGATGTGGGATGGTGACAGCTCACTACCCTTTGCCTGGACAGAAGTGGACCAAGATGTCACCTGACCGAGTCCACATTTGGCAGGCTCCAGGTCTTATACAGCCCCTGCAGATACAGTGTCGTGCAAAGTGGTATACAGCTGAATAGTGGGGTAGCTTGCTGGCATACTATCTGTGTTGAGGCAGAATAAAATATTCATTAGATTGTGAGGCTAAGAATGAGCAGGCTGTTAACATATATATATTTTTTTTTTCTTCCTTTTTTGCCTTTATTTTTTGCCCCGTTCACCTCATGGGCCATCTGGCCTAGGTAGCGGAGGATCTTAAGATCAAACAGAATTAAGGAGGAGAGTCGATACAGTAACAAGGTTTGAATGGTTACTGATAAAAAAGTCCAACCAGACCGGGCGTGGGGTCCACAGACCAGGATTCGAACGCTGCGCTATCTCTAACTCCAGACTCCAGTGTCTTAGACCACGTCTCGGGTCCATCGGCACTCCCAACATTAACACTGCCACCATTTAACATAGTATGTATTCCATTTAGATAACATCACACCTGACCAGTGTCTACACTTGCTTCACATACTCTCTACATTACTGCTACGTAAAGAGCGAATATACAACATTTTTGTAAAGAGAGTAGTTGGAAGAAAATAAAAGAGTTTATTTAAGATTAATAAACACATTAATGTCAGTGTAGTCATTTGTAAAAATGATCATTTCATCACCAGTGCATAAAGAAAAATACTGAACATTTAAACCGTGAAGCAAAAATGTTATAACACAAAGAAACCGTTAGAGAGAAACTGAGGTATAATCTACAAGCACAGGGACCTGAGTCCACAAATTTTATGCTCACAGACAATGTGGGATGCTGCTTATAAAATCGATTTCATGGGATCCTCCAATCTGCAATGTGAACTTAGCCCTGCCCTCTCAAAATAGTAAAAACATAAAAGAAAATCCACACCAAGAATATAATGGGATGATGAAAGCCAGGCGCTAAAAAACGCCACATACCTTAGGAGGCACTAAATCTGAAGATACACATTACGGGCCATCCTTGACGGACAAAAAAGAAACAGCGCCAAAGGAAAAAATCCTACGACTTAAGAAACCGTACAAACACACTAAGGAAAAGACAGCTCTAAACTCCTACACCTACATTGAAAGATTCTGACAACAAATCAAAAGCCATTTTGTGGTGAAAGTGCTTAATAATGAAAGAAAAGAGAGATTAGTAAAAAACTCAACTTGAAATCGCTTAAACATACAGGGACTATAACGCAATCAGACTCTTCTCCCAATAGACATCGCCAAGATTACTTAAATAGCTTCTTTTGCTACAATTGCTGACAGAACACTTGATACTCAAAAATGGAATATGAACAAGCGTATACAAACACACACAATAGAAACAAAATTAACATACCCCAAAATAACAAGACCTAATTTTCGCCATGGAGAACAAATGAAATAGAAGTCGGAGAACATCATAGAACACCTTAAAAAATCAAAAAACATCAAACAGGATACGATTGAAATATCTTCTCTAAAATTGGTCAAAACAATGCAAACAACAAATAATCACGTCCACTACACAACTATTATAAACAAATCACTTTTACAAGGGGAACTTTTCCCAGCTGGGTTGAAACTTCTGCAGAAAATTTATCCAAAATATAAAGACGTGGAGCAAAACTGATTGAAGCCACCAGTTTCTCGGCCAATCTCTACTTATCTCCACTTTTTCCAAAATCCTGTGAGCGAGTAGTGCTAAACTAGACTACTGGTACCAATCACAAACCAGCATCACCATCTTACTCCGAGACAAGCATGTTATTTTGTTAACAAAAGACAGATCCATACAGCAACAGCACTGGTCCAACTTAATGAAACCATCATTGTATAAATAGGGGAAGCCACGGATATATAGCCACATGTATACTTTTTGTACTTTTACCAAGGCCTTCTGATTTTCTATAACCCAACAAGCTCATTAACAAAAAAACTCTGCAAACTCTGGGAAATCATTGACAAAGAAATATACTGGTTTCAAGAAGCTACTCATCAATAGGTACACAGATTGGTGGAAATTTACCTTTACTCCTACACACAACACGGTCAAAAAAGTAAAATCTGAACCACTGACCAGTAAGCAGAGGAAGTTGCCGCAAGGCTCTGTTCTTGGACCTCGTCATGTATATCCCTTCTGTACTATCGAAGACTTTTCCAGAATACCTTCACAACTATTGTGACAATGTGTAATGTACTGCCGGATGATACAGCCCTTATTTGTAGCAAACAAAAATACAAAGATCAGACTAGACATTGACATCCTTTGTAAGCTTTACAATATAGCATGAACAATATTGCAACCCTATATGATATGGTTTTTAAAATGAATTCAAAAAACCCCAACAACTAATTTTATACAGCTACTCAAAATAACTATCATTTTCCTCCCAGAAAGTAAAACTTACAATAGTAATTCGGAAAATAATTAGGATACACCCCTTGGACCGAAATTTTATCTTGGGAACCACGACATCAACCAGCTCGGTCAAAAACTAAATAGCATTCTTTTAACGCAATAATGAGAAATTGCACACAAGTCATCAACACTGATGTAGCTATGGACAGCATACTGAACTCGTTGTTCTTTGGAATCTCATTTTGAGATACGAGCCCCTGTATAGGCCTGGGGAGGTGCCACGACAATCTCAAATCCCCCTTTATCCAAAGGAGTGCTGGTTCTACAAAAAATGACAATTAGAGCACTAAAAGTACTAGGACCGACTTGGACACATGCCGAACAGCCCTTCAAAGAACTAGAGAATTTCTGACTGTATAGTAGGACTCTACATCCAGAGATGACAATCCTCTTATACAATCAACTCAGGGCAAGCAAGGACTGGAGACGGACACACTCCTATAAACACCAGACACAGGAGCAAACTTTCTCGTCATCCTCCTGAAATCAAACATCAATCTCAGCTTATTTGAGAGGAAACCTTCTTAATCGAGGATCAATGATCTTCAACAACTTCTACACCTGAAGAATCCCTAAGAAGACTTGCCAGAAAAGAACTTCAAAGCCGCCTTGGATAAACTGGCTACTGTAGGCGACCAATATACACCATCTAAGAATTTGGTTTTTTCAATGTAGAACAACACCAATTTTTGACAAACACTAACTCAACACCAATTTTAACATAAACCTGACTTTTTCCCTGTTCTCCAAGAATATGATCAATTAAGAATATTCTATTCTATTCTATACTTTACATTTTTCTTTCTGTTTGTCAATAATATTAGTGAAATAATATAAGATTTAAAAAGAAAAGTATCCCGAATGCCAACTTATAATAATACTATTCCAATCTGAACATCTTCTTAAGGTTTGATATTTTGTCTGGATGGTATTGTTTCAGTGTGTAAAAACGTTGTTTTTTCTTTATCTTACCGATTCAATTTGCACTATGGTTAACCCGGAACATGGTTGATTTGCCCTACATAATTAGGAGTCCCAAGCGTATTTGTAGTTTGGTACGCAGTATATTTTATGAAATTGTTGGAAAACTAATACAATATAAATTGAACATCAATATAGAATAAAAAAAACACCACTTAAACAGTTTAAAAATAGTCAGCGTGAAGTTGAGACCCAAACCCGATCCAGCTTTTCGTTGATGTTATATTCGCTGATTGACATTCTTGCGAAGGCCTGTTTCTAGCTCCGTTCACCTACCCGAGTGCCCCACATAACTTGGCAGTTATAAGTCAGTCTGAGTTTAGCACAGTCGAGTGCTGGCTGGCACGCACCATCCCCATCCTCTCCAGACACCGTAGCACTGAGCGTGCCAGCACCATCCCAGCTTGACTGAACTTGCTTTGGGTGTCTAAGGACACATACAACATCGTTTTAACATACTGAATTCACAAAGTCATGTGAATAGGTTAATTGAAAGCATATTTTCACATTAGTATAGTAAACCGGTCACATAATTAATTCAATCTGTTAAAGTCAATAGAAACGGGTTTTGTGACACATGCCACATGAATAGCAGAGGATATATTGTAAAGATTCACTTGTTTTTCTTATGGTATGAATAAGACCAAAGTGAATTTTTGAACTGTGACAAAATGGGAAAGAAGAAAGCGATGGTCAGTTGTTTTGCAGGAAACAATTGATAGTTGTAACAAGTTGTGTAGTAAAATAAAAATTATAACGCATGACATTATTTTTTATACACTAGTGAAAGAGGGAAAAGAAGAATACAATGAAGAGATAGAATAAGGAGAACGAAATTAACCACAGATAAAGATTGAAGTTAAGTTTCACAACTGCAAGGAGAGAATGGAAGGAAAAGTAATACAGTGATGGGCAATTGAAGAGGCGAGGGAGATAATAGAATGGCCTAGAATAGCACAGGAGAAGGAGGAAGTAGGAAGAAGTACAAGAGGAAGACCGAGAGGAAGATGGGAGGACCATGTTGTGGAAAAGACATAGAGGAGAAGGGTGACTACAGAAAAATGAACAGGAGGAGGAAGAGGAGACCTGGAATGAATATACAAAATGTTGGTGAGGAGTGCTGTGTACGACGACCCATGCGATAACGGAAGACTTCCTGATGATGATGTATGAGATGACCACTATTGAATTACATCCCCGATAATTATACCAATAATTAATTGTAATTTTAGCGTAGGCCATTCAGATCAATTATTCCATTTGTTGAAGTTGCCTGACTGATGGAAAATTCTTGATTCTGAAAGGCCAAAATTAAATTAAATTTTGGAAAATGTATTGTTAATTTCACTAGTGGTGTATTAAAAATAAAGATATTTCTTTCTAATGGCTTCCAAGAATCATCCACATACAATTGATTATTTAATTTAATTCAAACAAACAAAAGTATTAATGAAGATATTTATTTTGGAATTTTTACTGTATTTCCTGTAATACAATAAGTTTAAAGTTATAAAATTACAAACAAAATATGTTTAAAAAAACTGCAAGTAATACTTTATTTATGCAATTTTAAAGATTTTTTACGTGTCATGAATAAAAGTTTAAAGAAAACACCAATTGAACGAGAAGAAAACTATTGAATACCGTTCTTTAACTCTGACATAAGTTTATGATATAGTAATAAGCCATTTTATAAACACAGTTGCCATATTTGTCATGCTGTTTAATAAGAAGGGATCGTTGTTATTTCAACGACTTATCAAGATCACTTTATATCTATTTCTATAAACAGTTTACCTCATCTAATATGAAGTAAAATTTACTTTGATTATTATTGTTGCGTTTTAACAGTTATGAGTTTATTTATATATTTGTAACAAACAATTCACTTTTATTGACGTCTTACTAGATTAGAGAAAGCAACTGATGGATTAATGGAATTTTTAAATTTTCTTTGTGTGCCTTAAGAGAATAACCTCATCTTCCTCTTTCATGCATCTGAGATTCGAAGCAAACAAAGTGGCCACCATTTTCTGATTGCTATATGAACAATGTTAGGTCATTTATGGACAGTCAAAAATTAAAATATAAAGGATGATTTCTTAAATGAGACCAAAATTTGTTAAAAAAATTTATATAGAGGAAAGTCAAATAATCAAAAAGCCCTAACCGAGGTTGATTGCAAAAACCCAACGCTCCTTCTCCCTCCAGTCACATTACCTGTTTTTAATTCCAAAATATTTAATAAACATACAGTTTAACTAAAACCAGCTGATGCATTTTTGACTGACTGAGCCTGATGAAGTGTAAACCCACCAACTTCTAAAAAATGTAATAAGAAGAAAGCACGAGATCAACAGTTATTTGTGTAGCAGTGCATTTTAATGAACATAAATATTTTAATATGTGAAATAACACAAAATTATTTGCAGTAATAGACAAACCCCATAGCAATTATGTTAAAATAAAAGGCGTTAAATTGTATCCAGAAATAAATTATAACCTCGAGTGTTTAAAGATAACGTATTTTTCCCCTTATTCTTCCTTAATAAATATGTTGTTTTTATGAACTGTTATTGGCACACATATAAAAATAAATAATATTGTAATCTGACTTTTCATAATTAATAAATGTCATTGCTGAAAACTTAAGGCATGCCTAAAAGATATTATAAACATCTCAATTACAATTAAAAATAAAATTAAATTCGTAAAGCAATAGGTTTTTTTCATTATATTTACAGCTTACTAGAAGTATACTAAAAAACGTACTACAAAGTTGATTACAGAGTCTTTGTCTTCATTAGAATTTTGGAAAATATAGGTTCCACATATAATCTCAAGGTTAACTTAAATCGTGGTCTCACTGTCGTATCCGAACTGTCATGTGGTTTTTAGTAGGACCTGTATGAGTTATACTCAGGACGAACACAGCTTCCTGCTCCTCCTGCTGTTATTGCGCTGAACCATCCAATGCTCTAGTAATAGTCGAGATATCATCCAGAGTGGCAAGGAGAACACGTCATCGATGAGCAACTCTTCCACAAGGATCCCCCTACAACAAACCATCTAGCAGCAATCCAGTAATTTCATATCCAAGTCTCAATATCAAATTATCATATATAAAAATTTATTGAAAGTTCTGAGATTTTGTTACTTTAATAAGGTCTTCATATTTCTGTTCTTGAATTTGCAACAAAATAAACATCTATTGCTAGCAAATAACCAGATTTTATTTTAATGTACTTTCGATTTACAGTAGCGATTACACCTTAATACTGTAACCAAATGCAGTACAAAATTTATAATTAAATTTAAATAGTTCTTCAACTAATTTAAAATCTTTTTCTGTGTTCCAACTTGTTGTTTAATGATATAATAAGCCAAAATTACAATAACTATGACACTTTTTGTCACCATAACTTATAAAGTGGATGTGCAAAGTCTACTCTGAGACAGACCATATAAATCGGCCATCAATCAGCCCTTTCATTACTGCAGCAGATGACCTGAAATCCCAACCAATTGTCACTGAACTTCAAGGAAGTGATGGTTGTAACATGTTACAACTAATCCACTTTGTTTGTTTTTCTTGTTGGGATTAAGTGGAGCATTCTCAAAAAAAATGTACTCGTACATTGCACTTTGGAGTTTTTTCAGAGTTCCAAGCTTTTAAAGCATGTAAGGTCTAGTATCAAAAGCTAAGTGCGAAACTAACAGTTATATAGAGACTAAGTTAAATTTTTTCAACAATTAATATAAGAAGATACGGCGTGGGTCGGAAGCACAGTCTTGAGTATTCACTTGTGTCTAAATAGAGAGAGGGTTACAAATAATAGTGAGTCTGAAGTAGTGAGAAGGAAATTCCCTGTTCATGAATAGTCTAATTGGAGTAAGTAGGTAAAAGAACTTCAACTTCCTACTCTTTCAGCTCATTTGTTCCTTTGGTGACAGTGCCTTGGTTTTTGCGCACCAATCTCTCTCAGGAGAAAGTATAGTTAGTCGGTTGTCAGTGGGTGCTCGATTGACCTTTCAAAACGAGAAATTTGTTTCTTAGTTCTGAATATATAAAACAACTGTAATTAGATATATTATCATTATGCAAATGTTACTTTTTTAAAATTTTGCGATGACTATTGTCATTTATCCCACACCTCAGAATGTTTTTGGTGTTAACAATTCATTTCCTAAAATGTTGCATTCTAGGGCCTGAGAGCTGCTTTATATATTTATTTTACAAAACAATTTTTCTAGATCATGAGTATTATACTACAATTGCTAGATAGGTGGGAGGGGTTGCGGTGAACATATGTCTCAAGTGAAAAAATTACCTAAATTCTTCATGAGAGGGCTGCCTGGCCCAGGTGGTTTCCTCCTCCACAACTGTTCTCACTGAGACCTCGGCAGTAAATTACCGATCAAAACAAGTCTTCATCAGAGGTATCGTCAACAACCTCCGGTTGTCAACAACAGTGGAAAGTGCTAACGTGATATTATTCAGCGAAAGTTGTCAACACCCCTGTCAGAAATTCAGAAATAAGATAACATAAACATCAAAAGTCAAATATAATAAAAGTTATAAAACATAAGTCAAAAAGTTATTAATCTAAAATTATTTGCATATACAAAGACTAAAACTAAAACTTTAGGGGTTTTTTGTATATTTAGGAAAGCGACCTCGAGGTACAAAAAAAAGGGCTGAATACTTCATAGAGTGGATCAAAACAACGATTTAGTTCATCATTTGCAGATAGAATCATGAGGTCTGGGTTTTTCTAATTATGATGATCTACTATTGTTTTTGATAATATATAGTGCTCTATGATACACTTGATTTAAAAAGGGTAACACTGTTCTAAAAATGTGTATTTTAACTATTAATAATTTTTGTATTCTTTAACCCGCCTCTATACGAAAATATTGTACATACCCCAAAAATCTACATAATTATTTTGTCAATTGTTTCACAAAATGTAAACCAGTTAATTTCATATATTTCAATGAACATAACCTTTACCTCTTGTTATTATACTCTTAAAGTGCACAGACGGATAATGAACAGAATATTTGGTTTTAAAGCGTTTATATAAAGGTATATCTGTAAAGTCTATATTTCAGTTTATTGTGTACAATTATGATTAAGGACTAAAAGTCTATGAGATGGAGTAGAAATTGTTCCTAAATTATATTCATTTATGACTGTCCAGGAAGCTAAATTAGATTAACATGATTATTAGAAAAAAATCAAATACAAACAACCTGTAATATTCCTTTACTTGGTTTCGTCATCTCACAATACGTTTTTTTTCTTTTATTTTGGGTGTGAGTGTGGCGGGGTCTATTATAACCCCATGACATGAACCAAGTCAGTGCATTCCCAAAGCACAATCACCCACAGCCACCTTTCACTCTTCAATCTAGTGTCCTGTAACTTCCCAGCACATCCCATCCAGAGAACCGATCCACCTCTTGTCTACTAACAAACTCCTATCAGACTTTGATCTGGACTGACTGGTTTCCTTTTCTAGCATAAATCACTGCTCGTCATTTCATCGTTTCATGTCCTACCCACGAAATTTTCGGGAAATTCATATCCCAGAAAATCTAACTTCTAACTATGAACTTTTCCATTAACTGACTATTTTCTCCTGTCTTCTTAAGCCCACAGGTGGAACAGCAATAAAATGAGGGCTGTGAGGGTCAAGGGAGAGCTTGATCTCTAATAGTGAAACTCTGGATATACCTGGGGCAACCTTTCTGGATAGCCTTTTCCAAGAAGATTGTGTGAATGAGGGAATTCAAAAACAGAGGAGTAGGGCCTCAGGTCTAAGACATCTTAAAAATGTTTATCTCTCCATATACTAAAAGGGTGGGCATGCTCTCCTAGAACTAAAAATAAGGAGGATATAATAAGATTGATATTAGCGATAGGTCACAGAAGGTTTCACAGGACATGGTACCCTACAGGAAACAGTCTAATGAAGATGGGTCCATACTGATGTAAGCAGTACACTGCGGAGGGAAGCAAAATAACAGGCAAAATAGCATATTTCGAAAACTTTTGTCAACCCCTGCCATATTCAGATATAAGTAGTAAAAAATTCCTAGGTTGCGTATCTTATTCCAGCCCCAAGGGACAATCAGAGTTCATGAGCCCCAAATTTTATTTGGCATCCTGTAAGTCTCAGATTCTGAGGGGCAACAAACCATAATGTAAAAGAGGCACAACTACAGGTCTATTTTTTAGAACTACAATGCGCGAGGCCAACCGTCTCTTTCCCTCGAGAATAAAATAAAAAATAGTCTTATTTTAGTTATATCGTCGTTAAAACACATTAATGATTCAATCAGAACTATGTCTGCGAGGTTATGTTGAAGAGAATATGTGTTAAATGTATTCATATATGACCGACAGGAATGCAAATTATATTGCGTTTAAAAGTGAAAAAAAAATCAACCAAAAACCTGTTATATACTTTAATATTGATTTGTCTTACTAATTATCAATATTCGCATGCATATATAACTCAGGTCACAGTGTGTCCATGTACATGGCGAATAAAACATGTTAAAGCCAGTAGAGCATTTAAAAAGTATAATTTGTTATATTTCTTTCAAGAAACAGAAAATAAAATTTTAACTATAGCAAAAACAGAATTTTAAAAAATCCTATAATGTACAATAATTGAACCTGAGGCTAAATTTACTCAGATCATAAAATGGTTAATATTTTATCTTAATTAACTAAAAAAAAAGCGTATTAATGGGCCAAAAATAAAATTTCTAAAAATCAACCTGAGATGGTCCTGGCAAACTTTCCTATAAGAGATGCAGAAATCATCTTTATTAAATAATCAAGATTAACAAGATAGTGTCAAGATGTTAATGTTTTTGTGTGTGTACAGACTCAGATTAGTTTTTTTTTTTTTTTTTTTTTTTTTTTCCTCAAAAGTCATCTTGGAGAAATTTCTGCAAGAGAGTATAAAGGTTTGTCCCCATGAGGCCTGCTTTTTGAGTGGGGTACCACTCTTCTTGTGTTTGCAGTATTTGGGTACTGTATTGATGAAGTTTCTTGCCCCATGAAGGATGTTTTATGATTCATATAGCTCGTACATGGTGTAAGAAAGGTAACGTAAATTTTATCATTTCCTGAGTTATTTGGTTGCCATTCTCTATCACCTTAACTTCAAGTTTTTCACTCATTGGTTTTTTGTACTTTTGAAATTTAATATATTTTAGTTCTTCCCCTTGCACATAGGTTTCCGTTTAAGAAAAGGCTGACCTCCCTTTTTTTGCTTTCTTATCATAATTTTCTTCAATTATTTTTATCTTTTTAAAACCCTTTGCGGATGCCAACGTACGCGGTTATATAACGGTGCCTGTACCTGCGTCACTCAAACTGATAAAACCGCCAACGGCCGTAATCATAGGTACGTCCACTTTTTTTTTTCGCCTGTAATTTTCTTATATGTTCATCTTAGTTGACGCGAAATTTTTGACTAATCCGATGAGTCGATTAGTTTGCTTATTGCAACCACAAAAGTAGTTAATGACCCATTATTGCCTGTATTGTTTTGGTCCGTATTTGAGCTTCGCAGCCTTGTTGAATTTGTTATGGTCGAGCATTGGAGGTTTACGTTCGTGTTTGCTATGCGTTGTTTAAAACGTTGGTAATTACTCTCATTACTTTTGTTGGTTAGGGCATTTATACGATGCCCCTTTTATTAGATTCATTGGTGTACTCCTTGGGATTATACAGACCACACCCAGACATGTAATCGTTATTTGACATATAGTTTCAACAGATTAAAAGATTAGCGTAGATACAATATTTTCGTCGATATAAAACACGGAATTAGTCATATCGCCAACCCCTCCCCATGCCCTCAGACAGTTGACATTTAAGCTTCTACTTGATTACTAGATTAGCGTAGTAACAATATATTTTCGTCATTATAAAAACAGGGAATTGTCTTATCGCGAAACCCCTTCCCCCATCCTCAGAACAGAGTTCAAAGTCCGAGCGGTTTTAGTAGATAACGTGATTGCAGAGTCTCGCCGCCCGTTTCGCTTTTGTTGGGTTACTATCGTATTTATTAACCCACTACATATCCGTCCCAAACAACAAAAAATTTCAAACAAAAACAAAACAAAACCTTGTTATTAATTCTTGATGCAAGACTCCGCCACCACCAAAATGCGATGTGTCCGTCCGGGCCGAAGGTGCTGACTTCCGAAGCTCGCGCTGATGTCAACCGAAAAGAAAACATCCCTTGAGATAGTATCTATCAGTAAATATACATAATTCTATATGGGCTGATCAGCAAATATAAATTGAATTGTAATGGAAAGGCAATTATGTACCGTGCAAAAAACTTTAAATAATCATGTGAATGCCGCGGCGGCCTGCCAGTAATCGGGATTCTCGAAGAAATGATAAGATATCACAGCGACCACAATACCGATCACAATACCTGGAAATGCTTGTTGATTGATGGAAAGATGTTAGTTCTGTTTACTCAAATACATCGTTTTATAATGTTCTAGCAAGTTCATTGAAAATAAGTTTAAGCGAATCTGACCTCATTAACAATTGATAATCTTTTGTAAGGATTTATGTAATTTTGTAATTAAAAGAAAGTTGTTTTTTTCGTATCTACAAATGTTTGTTTATAATAGATCTATAAATTTAAATTTTTTTTGTTCTTTTATACTGTGTGGTTAATAAATATAATCCCAAATTACCGATTTGATATAATGTCCAAATATTGATTTGTGAATATATAGTGTAACATTACATACAAACGTTCCATTGGGTGCAACAGCAAATTAATAAAAACTGGTGGCCTGTGTGTCACATTTATGAAAAAAATCATAACTGGAGACTTCTATATAACGCGTACGGCTATTTGAAATTTTGTAATCCTAGGTTAAGGGTTAGATATAGTTTACTAGGATATAACAGAGGAAATCAACATACATTTTTTTTTATAACCCACCGTTATCATTTGTGCTAAAAAAATGTTTTTATTTGGAAATTTTAAACTTTTTTTTTTTCTTAATTTTTTGTTAACTTTTTTAAAAGTTTTAAATTACATTTATGCCTAACTAAAAGAAATTATTACCACAGAACAAGGGCAATTTCATAAAGCAAAATACTGGTAACAATAAATCCATCAATATCTGTTAAAAAATAAAAAAGAGTTATGATACATTTAGTAGGAAAGCTTTGCGCAAAAGACTGCTGAAAATGTTCGCCCTTGGCGTTATCTGGGTAGTACGTTTTGGGAAACAAAAAATTGGGGGGCCCTAGGTCATGTCTAAGGATAAGTTAAAACGGTCTTGTATCTTACAGAAGATGACACCCTTCATTTATTTGCTCTGAGAAGATATGGCCTTTCAGAATTTGCTTGATTAATAAAGTCTTCCTCTTAGTGCACGCTCTTGTTCGTTTGCTTTTTGGAACGATGGTATTTCACAACTTAAATTCTCATTTTCCTTTACTAAGGTCAAAGAGTTTAGCTCATTTGCTTAAGGAAATAGGTAAAATCATTACTTTGTCTTTTCTTATTAAGTACTGAGTGTGTGTGTGGTAAAATATGAACTAGTGACAATAAGAGATGAAACAGTTAGAAGCACAGTAAAGTCAACATAAGAGAGTAAATTGAGAATGAATTACAAAATTGTAATTGTAGTTGTATATGTTTTCACTGTGCATAAAATATATTTTATGAATTTTAAAACTTAATTTTCATGTGTATAACAATATAAACAAGTATATTTTTAAAATTAAAAAATTACCTTTATAATTATTGCATTGCCTGTGTATTTCTTGTGAATATTGCAGTGAAAATGGTACTTTATAAGGAAGACAAGTTTTAAAGTAACAATAAATATACAAAATACCCAAATGTTTAGCCAAAGAAGGATACACCAATGGGCAGCTGTGAACCCTGAAGTATCAGGGGTTTCAGGAGTAGGAGAGTTTCTGTATCAGACTCAGCAGGGTGGTCAGCAGCTGGTCTCCGGGACTTGAGGTTCTCCGAGTAGGTATCTCGATGACGGTCTAGTGTGTTCCTGCAATGTTGGCAATCGTGAACAGGGCAGCTTCACGTGCTGCAGATTCCAAGCATAAGGCAAAAAGACAGGAGAGGTATTAAAACTAGTTAAAATTCTTTACATAAAGAAAAAAAACCAAGAAAAAAACCAAGAAATCCCCATGCTCATCTCTGAATTACTGATGATCAAAAAACCAAACTTGGGGAGTGTTGTTAAGTTAATGGGACTTTTATATTTGGCGTCAAAGGCAACTCATTTTTGAGAAACATGTCCCAAAGAGGATGATTCCAGTTTTAAAGATTTCAATTTTCAACCCCCTTTGGATAAGTTTTTTTTTTTTTTTTTTTTTTTTTTTTTTTTTTTTTTTTTTTTTTTGGTTTTTTTTTTTTTTTTTTTTTTTTTTTTTTTTTTATGTTTTAATTTTTTTTTTATCTGGAAAAGGAACCCAAGTGTTTGAGGAAGCATCTACACAGGGTTGGCATCCTTCGGGAGAGATCCGCTCTGTGGAAGGTGTAATGAGCAGGAGGAGACTGCTGAGGGCACCTGCTCTTTGATTGCCCTGCAATAGCAAGAGAGCGGTATGCCATCTTTGGTAGCTTGGACAGGGGTGGTGAATTTTTCCCAGGAGGACTTGATAGGTTTGTTTTTCGGCGGTTTGTTGAACTGCTGAAGTTGTAGACTGGTGGGCCTCATGGTGTTTCCCGGAGGGGTTGCGCAAAAAGCCCTTGAGGCTTAAGTGCATGGCAGTAGGCCGCCCCAAGGAAAAAAAAAAACCCCAAGGTTTTATTTTTATTTAATTCCAGAACAATACTTAAATTGGAAAAACGTTCAAAGTCTCAATCCTAGAACATTAGAAAAATACTCTATTCATAAATAAATACTTTAATGTTTAAAAACAATAAAAGAATACATGATGGATCCTCCACTAAATATTTAAAACTTCAACTTATACATGAAACATTGATTTTGATATCTAAAAGTTTAAAAAAAAAACATGTTATGTAAATAAAATCACAGTACACATATTCAAGATCATAGCTAGTGAACCGGAAGTTGTGGATTCTATCAAAATAATAATATTAAGGGATACAGTTTTGCCTTACATTTATTACTATTCCAGTAGATATGACAACAATTTTTTATTACTGTGAAAGACAACATTTTATTAGCCATTTTCCAAACTGTAAAACATGAAATAATTTGACAAAATTACAGTTGTTTTGTGTTAAGTTTAAATTAAGTTAATAATGTCAACATTTTCACAAAATATATAATATTGAACTTTAACCCTGGAACTGGCAAACACCCGATATCGGGCGTTTTAGTCGCATCCTAGATGGCAGCGCCCGATATCGGGGCGTGTTTTTAATACGTCTTTTATTTCTCAATATTACGTACTTAAAACACGATCAAAGAGTATCGGTATTGATACCAATCCGAAAGAGGAAGGTTTTCAATTTAATGGTTCAAATAATAACCACTAATAAATAATTTTAATCGTTTCGTTTACACGTCCCATTAAATCACGTTATTGTAATCTCTAAAACTGTTTTGTTTACATTCTCCCGCCTACCGCGCTAGTTGTGTGCGCAGCGATGGGTCAACTGGGTTCATTCGGCTATTGTTATTTATCGTCACCGACCTGCATTGTGTGTTTTTTCTGGCTTATTGTTTCGTCTTAGAGGTTCGTTGTAATGATGATTAGTCTATATTACACAATAATAGTAAGTTTATTTTGTGCGTGTTTACATAATGGATCGTAATTTTCCCGCGATCGTTCAAGTGACATTCGAGAACTTGTTTGTAACATGAAATAAGCAATCGATGAGGATTCCGATTTAGACATTCAATCAGAACATAATTAAAAAAATATATAAATAAAAAATTAAAAAATAGAAAATTAATATAAACTAAATAGTTACAAAGGATTGTCCAAGTCCAAGTGAGCTTTGAAGTTCTTTAACTTTTGTTGGTAAGTAGCACTTTATCGAATGTCAGTAGTATGATTTTTGTATCGTTTTACCCACATGTAAAAATAAATACCTTATAAACTATGTTGTTGTTTTATTTTTAACTCTGAATTTTAAATGCTCTTCCTTTTGTATATTTTGGATTTTGCGTAATCGACTAACAACCAACAATTTTTACAAATACAAAAAACTTTTGAACTAACTTTTCTTTTTTCTAAAAAAACATTTTTTTCCTGAAGCAGGTAGAGTAAAAGCGTATTTTTTTTGTTTTAATTATATTTTAATGGTGAATAAATGTTTTCCTTGAGAACCAATGATGAATAAAGAAATATAATAATAAGTTTATAGGTACTTTATAGTAAAAACATGTAATCAAGAAAATAAAATAGTAAGGCAATGTATGAAGTACTAAAATCACTACAGCCACTGAGAGAAATATGACCACGCCAGTTCCCAGGTTTTTAAGTAAGGAAACATAAAACTCCTAATTTCTGTTTTTTATCCCCAGTTTGCTTTTATTTACATAATCATCGGTCATGTTTAATTTGAAAAACCACAAATTGTATCACTCCACGTAAATCTTTTTCTATCATAAGAACATGGCTGTAAAATTAAAACAAGATAAAATGGGAGTTAGTTAATCTACACTACGTGCATATGATACGAAAATATTTGGGAAGCCTATTTTCAGAGTTTTTATATTGTTTTGATAATTAGTTTAGTAGATTGAAGGAAGATGCCTATTCATATAAATAAACCCAAAATTGTATTTTCTATGGGGGGAAAATGTCAAAACAGCAACATCAGATTCCTGTCAGTATTAAAAGTGTTTTAGAACAAGAACAAAAATGTATGGCACCTCTACAATAAGGAAGAGTACGCTACAACCATGTGTCCGTATAACAGGCCTTCAGCTCAAGTCTAGCACATAAGGAGAGAGTTATGCTACTACACCAGTTGTTGTCGTAATAACAGGCAACAGGCTTCGCTCAAGTCCTACAATAAGGAAGAAGTATGCTACACTCATGTATCAATATAACAGGCTTCGCTCAAGTCAACAATAAGAGGAAGAGCACGCTACAAACCATGGTGTCCCGTATAACAGGCTTCGCCTCAACGTCTACAATAAGGAAGAACACAGCTACACCATGTGTCCGTATAAAAACAGGCTTTTCCGCTCCCAAGTCTACAATAAGGAACTGAGCTCGCCTACACCATGGTGTCGTATAAACAGGCTTCGCTCATAGTCTACAAATAAGGACGTAGCACCAGCTACAAGCATGGTGTCGTAAATATTCGTTCTATTATAGTTTGGGGGGGGCGGGGGGGGTGCGGGGGGGGGGGGGGGGGGGGGGGGGGGGGGGGGGTCTAAGGCTTTGGCGGGGGGGTACAATAATGGAAGATGCCAAAGCTACACCATGGTGTCGTATAACAGGCTTCCGCTCAAGTCTACGTAGTAAGAAGGATAGAGCAACGCTACAAAACCATGTGTTCCCGTATAACAGGCTTCGATCAAGTCTAACAATAAGGAAGAGCAACGCTACCAATCTACACCATCGTGGTCGTAGAAAACCGAGCTTCGCTCAAAAATAAAGTCCTACAATAAAGGGAATAGCACGCTACAAAACCATCGTGTCGTATAAAACAGGCCCCTTTCGCTCAAGTCTACAATAAGGAAGAGTACGCTACAAACCATGTGTCGTATAAACAGGCTTTCGCTCAAGTTCTACAAACTCAATTTTATTCTAAAGATATCTTCCGAACAGACATTACAGACGGGAAAGAAATTATTTGACACCTCTAGACAAAACTGACAGACAGAGAAAATCTGCCAGCCTAGTGAGTTATATAGGTTTCAATGGTGCTTAGAGTCTATAAATACGAGAATTTTAAAATCTTATAGAGCAGTTCGTGTTTTAAGACTATCATTGCGGACCAGAACTGGACAGAGACGATTAAATTTTTCTAGCCTCCCAAGTGACTGACTAAAGCTAATGCTTTATAGGTAAACCGCTAAACAAAAAAACCTTGGTTTGATTTGAGTTCACGCGGTGGGGTAAATTATCCCCCCACCACCCCTCCCAAGTATCCCCACCGACAGCTCGGCGCTTCACCTCTATTTTCAATCTAATAAATATCCAGACTGACTAATCCGGCTCAGTCGGTTATCGTTCACTGCTGAGAATGCGACCTAGGTATCAGCTTGAACCGGTCCAGTACAGAGTTACTAAGCCATTTCCCGCTGAGAGCCCGTGTTTTACTGTCCATCACGTGTTGACTGAACAAAATGAAACTGAATGTAATGACCGGAGTGAACGAAAG
>NW_025788317.1:0-12559 GCF_021130785.1 Homalodisca vitripennis
AATGAAATGAAATGAAAAGAGTTTTATGTTCCTTAATCAACAGTAGTTGCAATAGACATAGTCAAATGTACACAGCCTTATGTGTAATCTTAGATATAAAAGGTTACATGTCAAATTATACTAGGTCAAATAGAATAGATTTGTAGTCAACAAAAGTGAATAAGATATGGTAACTCTACATTTAAAATGTATAACAATTTCTGTAATAAGTTAAAAACATATAAATTAATAAAACCTATAAATAAATTAGAACAACACAAACAATACAAAGATTCAAGTAAAAAACACATTTTTACATAATGATCTTGGGATATCAAATTTAATAGAATTGTAATCCCCATTTTCAAATTCATCTGCACTATAAAATTACTTGTCTAATCAGCCAATGTTATTCGGGTCAAATAAAATACATCATTAGTCAACAAAAGTGAATAAGATAAGGGAAATCTGCATTTAAAATGTATAACAATAAGTGTAATAACTTAAAAACATATTACTGAATAAAACCTATAAATTAATTAAGACACACAAATAAATACAACAAAGATGCAAGTAAATAACACATATTTACATTTAATATCGTGGATTAAAATGTTATAGAATAGAAATTCCCCATGTTCAAATTCAGCTACACTATAATAATGCTTGACTAATCAGCCAATTTTTAATGTTTTTGTTTTAAAAGCGTTAATTGGAAGATTTCTAATGTTCAAGGGCAATTTATTAAGAATGTTTTATACAAATAAAGCTAAAAAACTTTTGGGTTGTACCTCAGTTTAGACATATCTTACAGCCAATAGATCCGTGACCTCTGGTATTGTCAATAGATGGAATTGAACCTCTTGGTACAAATCTATTTAAAGTTTTGTCCTTGGACATGGGTGAGACTGGGTAAGAAGAAAATTAGACTAGGTAATGTGAGTATTTTAAGCTCAGGAAATATAGTTCGACATGAATCGCTATCCACCCAGACCTTTATATACACCGGACCACTTTTTTTTGCCACATGTAAACTTCTTGAGCTTCCACTGGAATTACCCCAAAGAGTAATACCATAAAGTAAACGTGAATGAAAAAATGCATAATAGGCGTGGGTCACTAAATCTAAAATGGGATACAACATTTTTAATTTACCGGATCAGAAATAAAACTCTAGAAAGGCACGTACATAAATGCTTTGTATGAATGTCCCACATCAATTATATGAACCCAAATTAAATCCAAGAAGTTTAAAGCACTGGTCCCTTATGAATGAGACTAGATATTACTTAAACTAAAATAGAGATGATTTCTTCAGATTTTATCATTTAATATACTAGATAAAGCTTACGTGGATGAAAACCAAAGATTCTACACAAACGCGCCTATCATATAAAGTAATGACCAATCCATTACGTTTCATCGATCGATGGAAGGGCGGGTAGATGTATAAAGTGGTTGGTATACATCGGCATAAAGGGAAAAGGCACTTTTATCTGGGGAAGAAAATTAGGTAAGGGCACTTAAACAAAAAAAATTTATGAAAAGGAAGGGACCAAAAGAGGAACAGAGCCCCTGTGGAACACCCCCTCGTACGACCAGCCTCCAGGTCCGATCTTTGGTCCTCCAAAGTGTTTTACAAATTGTGACCTGTATTCCAAATAAATTTCATAAAAGATAATTTAAAACATTCTCCAAACCATAGAAATTAAGCTTTTCTTCCTAGGGAAGTTCGTTTATGCGACAACACAAGGTCAAAAGCTTTAAACTAAGGTCATAAAAAGTAATGTTCTAGTTTCTTCGTTGTGTTCAAAAACCCGTCCATAAACTAATGAATAACCAATGTAATTGTGTCATAACAGCGTCCTTAATGGTGAGATAATCCTCCTTCTTAAATCCAAACTGAGCAAAAGTAAGGAAAAATTGGTTTGTGTAAAAATCATGGTTTTCCTAAAAACTGATCCGTTAACAAATGGACTCTATCAGCTTGGATATTACTTGCACAAGAGCAATCGGACGTAATTATTTACACTGAGTCCTATCTTACCTTTTTTTTAAAATTGGACCTTACAGCTGTTACCTTTAGACAATTTTTGGGGGCGAATAACTCCCTCCGAAAAAATCTCCAGTTGGATTAGAATCGTTTAAAGGAATGAGCAATATATACTTAATACCTAAAACTTTCGTTGAGAACATAAAGGTTGATGAAAAGGCCCATTGAACATCTTCTGCCTATAAAATTACTTAGACTACTTATATGACATTTATATTCACAGTAACACAATCTACAAAGTTAAAATTTAAAATACAGTTTAGGATCCCTTTACAGGTTTAAAAACAGACTGTTAAAAATTTCCAAGTGGGGTTGCAATTTTATCAATATGGAAAACCTTGTTGGTTGTTATTACCAACATTATCAAAATAAATTGTTAAACTACAGTAGCACTAATGGGTAAATTTGGAAGTTGCTTTGTGTTTTTAATTAAAACGAACCAGTTTCCTTAGTGATTATCTTCCAGGCTGCTTTAACATTTATTTTTGAGATTTTCAGAGAATGAAATTCTGCATTAGATTGTATTCTTGGCTTTTAACTAGTTTCTGATCATTGGTACAATTTTTTTTAGCCCTAAATAATATTCCTTTAGTATTTAGAACATGGTCTAGCTTTGGTATTTTTTTCTCATTACAATATGTAGCAATAGAAAAATTTAATATTGGTTTCCTAAGGTACGGAGTGCTACCAGTGATTTTTTTGGGCTACTGAGGATGTTTTACCACTTTATTTTCTACATTTTTTTTTTTTCCTTAAAGGACAACAGTTATACACATTTAAACCTAAACCACCTAAATCGGTTAAATAAAGCGCGCGAGACAGTGCAACATGCCTTCATTTGTAAATTCTATACAGTAATGGAAGAAAAATGTTTTTTCCCGTCAATCAGAACCTACCAACCTACCCAGACCATGTTAAGAGTAAAGGAAACAGATAACCAGCTTTTTCATTGAGCACACCCTATAAAAGTGTAATGCTAATATCTGATGTGTAAGCATCATAAAAAATTTGGAAAGGTCAGTAAATATAAAAGAATCAATTTGTTTTAAGGAGCAACATTTTAAAATAAAGACCCAGAGTGGGTCAGACAAATGGTGGGTGATCAACCCTGACAAAACTGACTGCATAATTTCCAATATTAGACGATAAAATTATCTAATACAAGAGTTAAATCTAGTTGGCTCTAAATTTAAACAGTAACAGTCATATGACTCTATAGGCATGTTATAAAAAAAAATTGACAAGTCGTTTAACGTGTCAAGAGTGTCATAAGGAACTCAAGATTCAGATCCACTAGAAATTATTATCTTGCAATGTCTTCCACAACACCATTTTAATTATACAAACTATAAGAGAAACTATCCTACAGCCTGAGACAATTTATCAGTGAAAACATCTAATTGATAAGAGTTAGCAGGGGGGGTCCGGTAAATTGGATAGTAAAACTAAGAGTTGTAACTTAGAGAAATTTGATTCAATGAGCATCCAATTGTTTTTCTTCAACACAAATAATACTAATATGCAATTATTTCAAAAATTGAAATTACATTTTATATTATGTAAATAGACACACTACCACACACACACATGAAAAAACAATTTTCCTACAATAATACCAATTGCCTAAATAAGAAACCAACAATTGGCACATAAAGGTCGAGTTCCTCTCGTGAGCACCCAACCCGAGTGTTCATTTAAGACACAGTATATCAAAAGTACAATTACTATTGCATAGGATAGGCATCCAAAGGCATATAATGTTAATTTTGTTACAGATGTGAATATTTATATGACAAAAGTCTGCGATTAGTTTATTTAACAATTGACAGAGTTTTACTGACTAGGTCAGAAAGGCTTAACTTGGCTAGTGGATGGTGGAGGATAGAGGCCAAGTTTCACTATCTATGTTCTCCCGATGTCGTTCCTCTTTAACTCGGTCAACCAATCCCTGTGTGGAGGGGTTTATTCTCAGAAGGCTTCAACCCATCAACGGGGGGCGAGGGGGAGGGGAAACCGATCCCTGCTAGAGGACTTTTCCTCCGGTAGCTTCTTCCTCTCGCTTGTCGTCCAAACCAAAGATTCATCCCAACTGGTACGGCAAATGGTCAAGGTGGCTGAGAAGTAGCTACAAGATGTTCTGAGTCCGCCAGAGTTGTCAATCCGCTTTCAGCAATACATATCAGCCAGCCACATGTTTTATCACCATATGTTCAGGAATGGTTTGACCGTGCCAGAAGTGGTGGTGGCAAGTGCCCCTCTCAGAGCCTTTTACATCACTTCCAACTAAGCTCGACGGATTGTGGGTGTAATAGGCTCATATTCTTTAAAGAGCAAGACATGTGTGGGGTTGGGGTATTTGTTTCCTGTGTCGTCTACATTAAGCAACGGGGAGGAGGGCGAGGGATGAGACGGGGGTGTGGGGGGGAGGCAGGGGGGGAGGGGGGGGGGTAGGGCGGCAAGGTTAGCAAGATCGTGTCTATTAAGAATATCTACCCAAAAAACAAATTCTTAGTGTGAGAATAAGTTTTGGTTTCTAATGTAGTTCTTGATACCAATCAAATTCATACATCAAACCGTAAACTAAGAACATCCCAGTCTGGCCACTCACAAGATTCATTCCTTAAGTCAACATCATTAGCCCAATCATCATAAGCACCATAACCACATCAATTTTTGTCCAGATTTTTCTGAGTCAACTGATTGTTTTGGGAATTTAAAATGCTTTTTGTGTTCGGTTCCGTAGAACCGCCAGGACGGATATAAACCAAATGCGGGTTATTCATTCATCTTGTTTCTTTGTTGGGAGAGTGATAAGAAGGGGCGATATCACGTCCGATGGCTATTCACACGCAAATCATAGATGTTTAGATTGGGGCAGACTCTTTGCCGGATTAACCTTCTTATGATTGGCAATTGATTCACATTTCCACATTAGTACTGTTTAGGCAAAGGCAAAGCAGGTTTTGGTACATGGAAGGCCAGCTTGTTCACAGTATTAGCCTGGTTGTTATGTTAAACTTCCTTTGAGATGATTTGGACTTGTGAGTCCATACCAAAGTCCCCTCCGTCAGAAAATTTGTTTACCTAAAACCTGATTTTTGAAGGCTGCATTTGGAGGAAAATAACACTGATACACTGAGTAGACAAAATGGGTCATCTTTTTTAAATATTTTAGGTTATTTGTAAAATATCATTATACTTCCTGTAGAATAGTCATAGCCATTCTTTAAATTCTCGTTTAGTAACGTTTCTCTCTCATATTTTCAAATTGTTTGCAACAGAAATAATCTGAGTTTTGAAAAATCTTGTGGAGGTAAGCCTCTTGACAGGGTTTTCCTATTTTTTAAAAAAAGCTCTTAAACTATTTCAGCTAACTTACTGTAATCCTCTTGATCAAAGTTTATATTATCAACTTGTCAATTTAAAAATTTTATTTATATCCACTAATTTATGTTATCCTGCTCTTCCATAATCGGATTCTAATTTTTTCTAAGATCAATGCAATTCTTGGTAGTTGATAGCATCAAGTGGGTGGATATTTTGGTGTCTAGTTTCAAATCAAGTATAGACGGTCTTATCTGATACAGAAGAATTGCAATTAGAGAGTTTCACATCAGTTTTATTCTGGGTTGGAGTTTTTAGGAGTTGAACATGCTGAGACCAGATATTCAGATGGAAACGTGCAAACTACTATTTCCTCCATGTTTACTTTGTATTAATTTATTAACTTTCAGCTTCTTTTACCAGCAATTTGGAGAACTCTTTATTTTCCAAATTATTTTCCAGTACAGAATTTGGTCGTTGTGTTTTTCTTTAAAGGGGAAAAGTGAGTTTTTTGTACATTCTCCCTTCTTTTTCTTTTTTTTGTCCCAAGATAAAGTTTATATATGTTATACCAAGTGACTTTCTCCCCTTTGATCACAATTTCGTTAATGATAGCAGCGCCAAGACCCTGGTGGCCCGACCGTACTTGGGTGCAAAGACACAATGAGACCAACTTTGTACATATTCTAGAATAATGTAATTATATTCTGGTACTATTGTAAATGAAAAGGTACAGACAAAACCCTACAAAGTGATTAGGGTACAAGAATAGACGAAATTTACACATTATTTAATGTTTCAATGCACCAAAATATTTGCTCAATTTCAAATTAGTTGTTTTGTAAACAACAGCAAACGATAGTGAGTCCACTATGAACAATAAAGGATAAAATAACAGGGGGCTTGTACCATTGTTCCCAGCAAAGAATCAGGAAAACGTGCAATCTAGCTAAACAGCTACTGACAAGATAATAAGATACAAAAGTTTAACAAAATCAATTTTTAAAAAAACCAGTTGTTGTATGCAGAAAGAGCAGATAGCTTTACCAGGGGTGGGGGGGGGGAATACTGAAGTTTATTTACATTGAGAGTGAACCAAATGTCAGCTCCTGAGCAGGTAGCTGTCTTATCTAAAGGAGGCCCCCCCCCCCCCTGTTTTATGTAACTGTGTAGTCTAGATTCTAACCATAAAAATCTAAAAGATATATCTTAAACATCAACAAATTGATTTGGGCGCCAAAGACACCTTAGACTATCATATAACGATCACTTCACCATTAAAAACACGGATCATTTAGGGTACCACTTTCAAACCACTTTCAGCACAAAGACCTCAAGAAAATCGCAGAAAAAGTGAGGAGTCAGATATCAATACCAACTTTGATCCGGCTTATCTCCAAAGAAACCATGAAAGAGGACCACTTTTTATGAAGTGACTGTAATTACACTGTTTACTAAATGCACTTTGCAATGGGGAAAATAAGGCCGGGGATTTCTTATACTGTATGTTGCAAGTACAAGATGTGGTGGAAAAATACAAGCCACACACCGAATCTCAAGGCAAATATTACCATTACATTGCTGATAAACCCCGGAAAGTGGCCAAAGTGTGTACAAAGAAGTTAAAGTGTGGCCTTACAACTATATCGGTTGAACATTACAACAGGCTACACACTGCACTATCTCATGTTTTGGTTATAAAAACCCGCTTGTAACTTATCTGGCGGACTGTATATATTTACTAGTTCTTCTGGAGAAAAATGGTGCTGGGCAACATAGAAATTTGGGAATGGGGGGGAAAATATAAACAAATGCCGGAAAATCATGAAAAAAGCCCCATGAGGCACAAAAGAAATACTTTGAACCTGACAAAACTCATTTGGAGTTAAGTCTTGGTCCATTTTTAGAGCCCACCTCAAAAAAATCTAGTGAATTTCCCAAATACCATTTAGAGGTACCTTTTTGTGGTCAAGAAAAAATTAAATAAAGTGACATATGCGGTAGAAATTTACCACAGGGGAACACTGACAGAACAACCAATACATAACATTCCTATAGTTGACAGCGGGTTATTTCAATTTGTGATTAGCTCGAGTGTCACCTTCCTTTTTAACTCTGAGACAGCGGTCAGGACACGCAGATACTGCAATAAAAGGAAGGTGGAAGCTCGGAGCATAAACTCCAACATTCTAACCAATTAGATATGTTGCCAGGATGAATATTATTCTACAAGAGAATTCGAATAGACAAAGACGAAGGGGATTTGTGGTAATAATTATAAATACTTCTAAAATAATACATACAATATTTTCTTATGAATTGGGTTTCTTGGAGCACCTGCCGTTGTAATTGAAAATTTAGAGGAAAAATGAAAAGGCAAACTGGGAGAAACCTATTAGATAACGTGGTTATATGCAAAATAAAAATTACTTAACAACATAAAATAGAACTAGAAAATCTACTTATAAACTATTTTTTCCAAAAACAAATTGAGATAAATCTCTTAAAAAAACCCTGTTTGAAAAGTTTGGGTCCTGAAATCAACAAAACAATCTGTTAAAAACACAACTCTCTAAAAAATAAAAATAACTGTTACCAAATCGGAAATTAAATGAATAATTCCTAGTAAAGATCTGTTTAAAAACAAGTGGTTATTCTTACACGTTATTGAGGAGAAAAATACAAGACGTGAAAAAGTTGTTGAAAAAATAGTATAGGAAAAAGTTAAACTTACACTTAATTGGTCCTTTTACACGTTTAAAAAGTGTTGTAACAGCGAGATAGAAAAATATCACTTCCGTTTCCTTGGGAAGGTGTCCCCTGGAGTTCCATCCTTCCAAAAAAGAACTGTGGAAGTTTGTCTTTCTTAATATTAAAATCAATTCATTAGCAGTAAAATCCAATTATGTCTGGACAAAATTACGAGTGGATTTTATTGGAGCTAATACCAATGCTTGACTGCTAATCTTCTGTGTCGTTGAGTGGCTGGGTAAGCCATCTGCAAACAGAATGACCTCCGTTACAAACACAATGAGGACTTCCCACCCTGCCTCTACTGGGTGAGTTACTTATTTCGTTAGAGCTGTTTAATTCTTCTGATTCCGTTCCAATGTTAAACTGTGGATGTGTATTTTGGTTGTTTGCTGATATATGTATTTTTGTGTTGTTATATATATATATCAAATATGTGTGATGTGTGTGTGTGTGTACGTGCGCGCTTGCGTGCATGCACGTATATTTTTCTGTTTCAGGTTAAGCATGGGAAAATGGTTTAGTTTGGTATGCATATAAATTGTAAGATTTTAAATTTGTTTTTGAAAAAAAAATAAAAAGTTTATTGATTATTTAATAATTATTAATTTATATTAAGACTATAAAAACAGCTCATCATAGGATGGGAAGTTTCCTACTAAAACTTGAAATAACCACCCTCTATATGTAAGTGTATAACCTACGTCTGCTCAGACCACCACATCTAAACAAACAGGGTTTACTAAACAAATGATAACTAAATCGTTTTCAAAACTATTGTGACATATTATTGCTGATTAAATAAAAAAAATATTGCTACTCACGCCACCAATTACCATTGAAGATTTTGGCAGGATGGCAGAGTGAGCAGGTGAGCTGGTGGATTCGTTAACAGGGTTAAATGATATAGTATTGGGCAATCTCCTCTAAATGTTCAATGCTGTTATTTGTTAAGAGTCAAGTGTAAAATAAAAATGTAAATTAAGAAATTTGTAATTTAGTTTTAAGGTAACGTAACATTGCCATACTCTTATCAGGGTGTTCTTAAATAATCATCCTTAACAGGTTTGACATGTTAATTTTCCTCCAAGGTATCTGTGCCTACATAGTAGTTAAATTAAAAGTTATCATGGTGTACAGATCAACATTAATAGTTTGATATAAAATATACATATTTATTTTATTTTTGTATAATTTATGTAAATGTTCTTAATTTAAAAAAAGTATACTCAGTTTATTTTAATTGCGTACAAATTATTGTTTAATGTTTAGATACTTTAAAAGAAAGATTCATCTTGCACTTAGTTTCATGAAACTAATAACAAAGTCAAAATAGACGCATAACAATTTTGTGTATAATGGTTTAACTATAAAATTATGTCATTTGAAATCAATGAAATATAACTTGTAATATAAAAAATCCAAATATCAAATTTTATTTCATGCTCCAGTATTAAAGTTTACATCGGTGCTAAATATCTTGATTATGATGATCTCTATTCTGTTTGTTATTTACATATGACAACTCTAAAATTAATTGGAATTTTTTTATATAAAAAATAGGTGCTGAGTTCTCATATGAGTGTGGTTGTGGTTAGTCTAAAAAAAAATAGAACCTCAGTAATAAATCTTTCTCATAATAGCCCATTTTAGCTTGCAAATATATTTTAACTCACAGCCAAGCCTTACCTTGATGAAAGCTTCCCAATCAGGCAAACGTTGTGTACGGTAAAAATACAACCATACAACCTGACATGTATGAAAATGTAATTTTTAAATACTTTTAATAAATAAGTATTAACATCGTCTGGAGGTTTGTTCGGTGAATTTTTATAGAACACTAGCTGGTTTCCTGCGGCTTCGCCAACACTTTTTCGTAAAGCTTTGCGTGTATATGATGCCCTTTCTGGTTCTCAAAGTTAATTATTATTTCCAATGCCGAAGTAGTTTATCTTGTTGCCCATCAATCAAGATAAATCATGTCAAAAGTGTAATGTTTATAGCCACTTGTACATGATACATGGGTAATTTTTTATGAAATGGTCTAATACTCAGGCTTTATAGTTTCAAGCCAGAAATTTATTTTAACACACAAATATGTAGCATTAATCTTAGTGCTTTCAGGATAGTGTTTGAGGCTATTTAAAATACGTATACTGTCCTCGTGAATTGCAGGTTTATAAAGTCCATGCTCCCTTTCAAAAGCTTCTATCTCTTTTGCGGCGCATGGCCTTGTGACCAGTTACATTAATGGGCCACAACATATAAAAACCTTCTCCATGAAAAAAATACATAATATTACATACAAATTTTCATAGATGATCGGTCAAATAGATTTGCCGATTCTATAAAGGACATACAGACAAACATTCATCATTTGTTATATATTTTATTTCATCAATCTCTTGTAAGGAATTTTGGCCCTCAAAGTTTTGTGTAACTAAGCATGCAGCATTTAGTGTTTTACCTTGATTTTAGGACATTATAAACGAATAATGTAGATTTTCTACTGCAGTTATCCTTTATTTTGTAACGTTTGGTAAATTTTTATTATCAAATTTCGTAATAAAACTAATTAACCATATGTTTTTAATTACAAAATATCTGTTTCAGCCATTTCCTTAGTTTTCCACAATAAGAAATATTAGCCACTGAAGTGAGTTGTAACAGCTTGAAATGTAAGGTTTTTGTTATAAAAGTTCCCCAGAAGAGCTCATCCTTGACATGTGATTTCCAATCTACATCCGATCAGATCCAAAATTTCTATTTTGGGCTATATTGGATTAATACTATAAAGTAGACCTAAAATGGGAGGACACAGGTTTCACACACAAGAAAATAAGTCAAAAGGATGAATGTTGTAGATAAATGTTGCAGTTTATTGTGATATACATGAAGTACGGTATGACAACACAATGCGGCAGTTGAAACTGTTGTAGCTAGAGAACGATACAAATGATACAATAGTGAGTAATGACTAGAGGAGCACAGTGATATTAATACAAGATCCAAACACAACTGAACTGACAATGAAAAATGTTTCAAGTCAATAACAACAATTTATAGAATAAAAATTAACATTATATGTATAAAAAGGGAAATATCTCAATACTGATAAATTTACAGGTCATTGTTCTTGTGTGTGATGTGATGTAAAAACGTTTATGCAATTTTGAGATAAACATTTAATAAAATGTGAAAAACAGAATATCTTGTCATAAAAAAACCAGCTGACTTAAGTACTTATAAAGTCTTGTAGTTCAATCATTTTCAAATTATAACTAAACACAACTATTTTAAATGTGTTCACTTTGTGAATGCAATATTTTTTATAAACGCTTTCATGGACTGTAACAGCAGTATGGATAACATTTGCACTTAATAAATTAACTTCTTACAAACAAATCTAATATTGATGTGTACACAGTTATTTTTATTTGTCAGAATAATTCGTACTTATTACTTCAAAATATTAGAATTAATTCTAATATTGAACACAGTATTACAGCTTACAATTTATTGCTAAAACAGGTGAGTTTATATAACCGAACAAAAAATTCTAATTTAAAGACCATTCTTAAAATAACAATATTTTTGCATGTGAATAATTAATTCAATAACAATCAAGGATTTTTCTGTACTAACTAATTTAAACATTACGTTTCATTTTAGTAGGTACATTTTTTACACAATACAGTTTATCGATTTAAAAACATGAAGAATCACGAAATATCATGATGAATGTAAATTTTTAAGTTAATGAGCGTATTTAAACCATACAATACGTATTACTATATTGTAAGATTTACAATGTAGTAAAAACCTTTTACAAAATATGTCTTTAGTTGTGTCATGAAAATGAAATAAATCTAATATTAAAATTATACTGTATACATATTACTATAATAAACTAATATTTAATCATTGTCTAAAATATTTACCTATTATTGTTCACTATGATTTTTATTAATTTGTTATTGTTTTTAATATAATAAACAAAACATAAAATAAAACTAACTTCAATTCATTATTCTGATCTAAATTACAATTAAAAAGAGTTAGTAATTTAAAATGTTTATACATATGTTCACTTTACAATGGCCAGAGAGCGTATGGTTTGTACTTATAAACTAACAGTCTCATGAGAATAAATTCAAGTTTGAGCTATTGGCAAATGCCACCATTGGGTTTTTTTCTGTATCACAGAAACACCCCACTATTATATCAGTATTTCTCATATTTTTGTCACTTGACACCTCCAGATCCAAAAACCAACCTTAACTTTAATTTGTCATCATTTTATTTATGCATCTCTTAACTAGTTTGAAATTCATATCTATTTTATTCTATAGCCCTGACCAATGTTAATAATCCTAGATAGGGCTGATACTTCATTTGACATTTCTACATTATTTCAGATATGGAACCCAGTTTGGGATTAGACATGAAGTG
>NW_025788318.1:0-11596 GCF_021130785.1 Homalodisca vitripennis
CTCAAACATGAACTAGTTTACTTTTTTCTCAGTTTTTACAGTTTTTTATGGAATGTAAAGAACTTTTAAAAATACACACCCATGTGTTGTTAAGAATACACCAAACAATTAATTAAAAATTCAAATAAAAGCATATTTAAATAATCATAAAAAATTAAAAGTACTATTAATTAAAAATTGTGTGTAAAAAAACACTCATTTCCCTTAAAGCTAACCTGGATGTTTTTTAAAACCTTGTGTAACCAAGAGAGTGGTTGGCTGAGCATTAGTGAATTGACTATTGCACTACAGTAGAACCCTCATATCCGGCCACCACGGGACCGAGCCCCTGGCCAGATAACGATTCGGCCGGATAAACAACCTACAGTACACAGCACTTGACGAAACAAAACAATTGTACTGTACTGTACTAACCGCACTGGAAATAATCAACGAACTGTTTACAGGTTAAACCTATTAGCTCAATGAGGACAACACAGGAAAATGTAAACAAATAGATACACAAAAATAACGCAAGAGTCGTGGGAGACTAGTGCGTGAAAACTGCGCGTCTGCAAGCTGTAGTAAATAAATTTCGATATTGGCTTCCGAGAAGTGGCCGGTTTAAACCGAGGTGCGGTAAAACCGAGGCCGGATATGGGGGGTTTTCTACTGTATTGGAATGGCCATGCACAACCTAAGACACAATGACATGTTTTAATTGAAATTTTGAATTAAATAGAAATGATAACTAAAATTTGAAGAAATTTAGGCAAATCTGTGGCTTAAGGCTTTTTGTACATAATTAAAGTATAAAATTGTGTTCAGAGATTTCTCAGAAGAATGTCATATAAAAAGGACACAAAATGCAAACTGAGTTGCACTGTGCTATGAAATTCACCTACAAAAAATAATTAAAAGGTAAAATTTTTATCTATTAAAGTAGATATAAATATTTTGAAATGCTTGGTTTTTTTGAAGACATCAATTTTAAAAACTTCAAATTGGGTTCAAATAATGATTATGGACAAGATTTAAAGATGTTGGGGAGATTGGAAATCACAGTATTTTGTTTTTAAGGTGTTCTTAGAAGATTTATAGCTTAATGAGCATATGGAATCACTAGAAACAATAACCCTATTTATTCATATATTATTTAGAGAATAATCGGTTCAATATTATATAATAAACCCCTATCTAATCGTAAACACTTCTAAAATATCGTAAAGAATTAAATACTTTTCCTTGAAACACAGTCAGACAATTATGCAATATTATCTCTTTGCAAATGTCAAGCAAAATTAAATTGTGAGAAAGTTAACAAATGTCATGAAACTCTGAAAGCTTTGACAAGACTTCATTGTTTTCTTGGAACAACAGAGTCTAACTTAAAAAGTAAACTTGGGTTTGTGTTTCTAAATTACATGGGATAATGTTGTCAGTTTCTAATATTTTACAACAGACTCTTTGCTAAACTTTTATAAACCATACAAACCTTGGTGAGTTTGTAATGCTGTCAAAAATTTACTTGTCTTATCAAAATTATACTTGTATAATTACATTTCCTGATAGTAAATAGTCACTACCTAATAAAGCTATTCAAGCTAATTTGTAATTTATCATTACTCATGAACTGTTCCCAATCTCGTACACTTCCTGGAACAATTTACTCTCATAATTGGAATTGAGATGGTTTTATTCTACATTTTATTGAAACTACTGAGAAGTTAAGCAAGTACAGTTAATTCCTATATAACTTATCACCCCTCAGACATCTATGTAACTCTCACTGAATGTAGAACATCATTTCTTAGGAGTCTTCACGAGGTGTCCCAGAGTTTTAAATTTTTTGGTCAATGAATACAACAAAATCACACACATCTTATTTTATAGTCCAGGAGCTGAGAACTAAAATGCACTATAAAACAGCTGACAACCTGGCTTTTCTTAAAATGAGTATAAGAGAAATTACATCTTAGAAAGAAATTAAGTCAGCAGCACTGTTTTTGGTCCAAAATGGGAGGGTATCCAAACAGTTAAAAAATATGTAAGTAATAATTTTGTCACTGTGATTATCGATTTCTTAGTTTTACACATATAAAGCTATCTGTTTAGATGCATAAATAAATATTAAATGAGCATCAGGTTATCCATATACAGACCATTAAAGTAGTGACTTTAAGTCCTTATCTAGCTGTCTAATGGTGGTATAATAAAGTAATCGAGTGTCCAATTGGTCTGGTTTTAACTGTATCAAGCTAAAAAAGTCGATATACATTTGAGAAAAAAATATTCTTTTCATAAATTTTTAAAACGCTTTCAATACCCTCTAATTTCGACATCCACAAAAATTGGCAATACCGTTACATTGATTGCTTTCATAAAAGAAATCCCTTATCAGTCTAGAGAAAACTATTTTGTGTCCTTATATAGTGCCAATTGGCCTTTCCAGCTCCTGGACTATTTATTTATTTATCTACTTTAATAATGACTGAGAGCAAACCAAAAATAGCCTCTATCATAATAATTTAAAATTGATTATTTATTTAATACAAAATAAATTAGAACAAATTTTTCTTAAACGTAATTAGAGAATTTTCTATTTTTATAAATTGTAACTAATCTCAAAATAAATCAATCTGAATATTTTTATAATATTTTATTAATGGAATGAGCTAATTTTCTGTGTCTTTCTTTTCTTAAACAGTTAATAATTTTTTTAATAAACTGTTTTTGTTATCCTTTTTTGTCATGGTGGAATTTACAAAATATTAATTCCGCACTTAGCCTAAGCACCCAACAAACTATTAGGCTTTACACGCTTGATCCCAAAAAAGCGAGGGTTGGAGTGAGCAAGTATTAAGGGTGATTGTTTACTCCACTTGCATGCCCTTAGTCCTTACTCAATTGCCCTACCGCCCTTACAACCTTACTTCTTTATTTGTCTTTGCAACATTTTCTCATATTGCACGACAAACTGCTACACTCATATTCTCAGAACAGGAAAGTTGCACTCAAGGGGTGTCCTTACCCCTTCATTCAATAATCCGAAAACTTGATGAATAAAGTTTAACTTGAGTCACAATGTGTTTTGGAGTATTTTCACAACATTTTAAGTACTGTAAACTGTCTATAAATTAATTAACAAACATTAATAAAACTGATCTTTCTAAACTTGATTGATTCTATAAAAACCCATTGACAGAAGAAGATAAAAATCTGAACTGTCGTAATAGTAAGTACTATCTTAGTAACTGTTTGTATTTTTTAACAATCTCTTTATTTCTTAAGTATTTTATTTCTTCACTAGATTACACCCCCATCTTCTGATAAAAAGATAAATTTTGCAATATAGAGCAGAGTCTCTACATGTGGGTCACTAATATTCTGTCTGCAAGTAATACGAATCATATAATCCATTAATCAATTTGAATCAGTTAATCAAAACAACTTAACTTTCAGAAACAGAATTTGAATTACTCTTAAGGCAATTAATAAATTAAATTTATAAAGCACATTAAGTTAATACTCAGAAAAAAGATGAAAACATTAAGAGATTATGGACAATGTTGGACTTGCAATTAAAGGAATAATAAATAGAGCCAAACAATAACTATGCTTTAATAGTTATAACTGAAAAAAGTATCATTCAGTGCATTGCATTTGCTACATTTGGCTTTATAACCTGAATAGTGCACACATTCTCATTTCCGACACACATTGGTTTGAGATAAAATGTTTTTGTTACTCATGCTTGTACACATAAATTCCCCATGTAGTTGCTTTATTTAATACACAATATGAGTGAGGAGAGGCAGTGGCGCACACCGAAAATTTTCTCTGGGGGGTGTCTGGAACACCGTGGAGTGGGGGTAAGCGAAACCCCCCATATTAATAGACGGGTCTGAGGGCCCTCTCCCCAGGAGGGAAACTTTAAAAAAATAGACCCTAAAATCGGTTATTTTATAGTCACTCTCTGAACGTAATAAAAGTGAGTGGAAAAAGATCAGGTCAGAGTTTACAAAGTTAACAAATAAAACCACTCTACCACCAGGAAGCCTTATACTGGGATATATTAAAACCTTCTGCAACAGACACAGTTTATATGACTATGTATTTACCTAAAACAAAATTTAATCATAATATTAACAATTAAAACAAAAAAAAGTTAAGTTTAAATCACAAATCAAGATTGAAGCTAAATCTTTATGTCTAAGAACCCTCGGATAAAAAAATATAGAATAATCCAGGTTTAAAGGTTGACTACCAACTAAGTAATAGAGCTACATTAACAGGAGTTATTGTTAAAATATAGTTTTTTTACTTTTGCGTTTTATACATATTAAACTGTTTATATTTATCCAGTTTTTATATTGTAAAAAAAAAAAATTGTGCTTAAAAATAGTTTTCAAAAAAGTTGTGGCTTTTGGCGCTTTTCAACTAAGACTGCAACTATGAAAATTCCTAACTCGGGATACTTTTTGATCTGAATAAAGGATCCAAAACGTTTATTTTGATTATGTTAGTTGTAGAATTTTAGTATGACAATGGAATTGTCATTAAATATACCAAGCTTACCTTTTATCTTGACCTGAATTTGTCCACAAAATACGCCATGGTCACTTATTTTAGCTTATTGTCATTAACTTTTAGTGTGTTAATATTGAAAATAACTATTTAAAAAGATTAATTTTTAATACAGCTTACATTAAATTGAATAGGTTATTTGTTACTTTACCGTAACCGGCATCTGTTTTACGTGTTAGCTGAGCAAAATCAACTAAGACTGCCCATGGTCGGTGGTTTTCCCCCTCGAAGTGACCAACAAATGACAGCAAACTAACACAGTACAGAACTGCTCAGATCACTGAAACTCACTACAACTCATGATTGTGTTCAAGTCACTGATCACGTCGGTACAAGTACAACGAGAGATATTTTGTATAGAGGTACTCGTCTGTCCCCCCCCCAGAGAGTACAAGTTACCGAGCAAATATGAAAGTACCCCGGTATAGGTTTTTTTTTATTTTTTTTTTTTTTTTTTTTTTACGTAGGGGGAATGGCATTTTGCTGCACGGAGTGTGGGGACTTCCCTTGCCGGACCTACCCACTAAACCCCCTACGGGGCCACGGGAGAGCCTCCATGGCCGGAACCCTTTTCGGGATGACATCTTGCCTGGTCCGTGTTCGTCTTAATATGTCTCCAAAACCAGGACAAAACTACTTGTTTCGGAAGCCCTAGGGGTCAAGCCAGGCATCCGTCTTCACGAGCTTCCTGATGAAGGATTCGCATGTACGTGAGTGGTGACTGCAATTCCAGGCGTCCTCATTCTGCAGCATCATCTTCCACAATGGTCTCTTGCCGTAAACATCACCAAGCTGTGGTTGGCGAGCGTTTGTCCTGGCCTCGGTGGAAGACGCCCGCAAGCGCCGAAGAAGGTGTGATGAACACTTAATCATCATCTTCTCCTCCGGGCAGTAAGCACACAGCCGAGGCGAACCTGGACTTTTTTCCCATCCTGTAGAAGGTACTTCCTAAAGTAACCGTGGCCCCGTCAGGAACTGACACAGGTAGAAATCTATCTCCCCGTGGCCACGATCTAACCAAGGATTGAAGACTCTCGAATGAGGCGGAAGTCCAGCGAGCCGGTCCAATCCTTCCGTCCACCTCCGGCTGGCCAAACCTGCAGAGTCTCCGCCACTGGCAGCAGCCGAAGGCAATCCGTTTCTACCACACCGCTCGGCAGCCTCCCCGGAAAGAACGGTACTGTCTCTCGATGCGCCAGCAGGATCAATAGGAATCACCCCAGCCACGACCGCCCACGTGCTGCAAACCGGAAACGGGTGCGATAGGCGCAGGCGACCCTAAGTAGCCGAGCTCTTGCTCTTGTACCGATAACAGAGCTTTTTTGACTGTAATCGACCTTATCCTCAATCGACAACCCCGCCCAAAACCTCTGCACCATACAGAAGGGTTGAGTGTTTACAGTAAGACATGAGGAGGCGTCTCTTACTTGACCTAGGACTTCCCTACGTTAGCCATCAGCCTGCCGAGAGACAGTAACCACCTTAGAGGCTTTGTCACAACACCGCCTGAATGTGCTCACCAATAACCGAAGACGGCGCAAGTCCGAGTAACACACCCAGCGTACTCTCGGCCGCAGTCCTTGTCCCCGAACCTCGACACCCCCCACATTCATTAGAGATCAGAGTGGGGATTTCTCCGTCGAGTGAGCATAACGATATCGGTTCTTTGGAGACCGCGAGCCAGCTCAAGTCCTATGGCTCTGTCATCCAGGCATTGACCCGAAATCATTACCTGATTAAAGGCTGTAACTGTGCCCAATTCCCAGGCGTCCTCGCCGTGATGAACTGCAGCCACGTCCATCAGCATAAACCCACGAGGATAGCACGTCGTGGGGCATCTCGAGGCGGGAGAAAGCAAAACCATCGTATGAAAACATTCCAATAGGGTCTGGGCCGAGAATAGACCCTTGAGGCCGCACTCTGGCAGTGACCCTCTTTTTGTTTTTCTCCTTCCGTCGTTGGTTTCTATACAATAGCCGTCCGGTTCTTCAGGTTAGTCCTGCACAACTGACCAGGGAGATATGTCGGGCACACTGAAGTCCCCGCTGCAAACGCCACATATCATGTCCCTCCCCACCGAGCAGAGTTAAAAACCACGGCCGTTTTTTACGTCCAAGTGTAACCAACAGCACAATTGGCCGAGCCTGGTGACAAGCTGTATTTCGGCCTGCTGGACGGCACTGATCACCTCTGTAAATAGCGTTTTCAGAGTTGAGTGTCGCGTTTCGATAAGCCAAGCTGCCGGGGAGAGAGATCCCTCCGGCGGCCTTCGATGGGACGACATGCAACCTGGGTTTTCAGCAACCATTTCATAGAGCTTCTCCCCGCGAGTGTCCCAAGCATAGCAAAGTGGCCTGTATATGCCGACGTAGGGAAGTTGTCGGATCATTATTGCCTTTGCCTGAGCAGCGCCAACCTGAGCAGCCTTCCAGCGCGAACGGGAACACACTCCGGCTACCAAAGCATGCATTAAACATGTTCAGCAGCAAGATCCCGGATAACTCGCCGCCACAATCTTGCAAAACCTCAGCTGGGAATGCTCATCAGGTCCAGGAGTCGCCTTCTTGTTGCGCATAGTGTAGACAACCAAGCCGCTACAAAGCTACCATGGCTCCGTAAAAATGGGAAACGTCTGGTACCGGATCTCGTGCTACTTTCTCGTCCTCTTCCCGCCTTACAGGGTGGAGGAGGCTTGGGAAGAGAGCTTTCCACGATCGTCGTCGAAAATCATTCCAGCAGGCATTTCCGTGTCTTTTCCCTTATTCCTTCCTAGCTTTTTTTTCGCACAAGTTTGTAATCCTCTTCCCCAAGGGTCCGAGTCCACTTCCTGGCAGAAGCTCAACTGCCGCCAGCATCGTGCCTTTGGCTCAAACGAAATTGCTGCCACTCAGAGGCTTTCTTAGCATGCCATTGTGCTCTGCCGACCTAGTTTAATTAAGCTTTCCAGGGCCCGTGTTTTCGAGCTCCGCTGCGCTCTAAAGCGTCTGCACATTAGTGCAGTTTCTCCTGAGCTCCGGCCAATATTCGTTCGCGTCCACCAGATAGGCTTTGGCGACGGCCCCGGTAAAGTGTCGTTTCCCGAGGCATTTGAAGCGAATTGCAAGCGTAGTTCTATAGTCAGTTTTCCATGGAAGAGTCGATATACATGCCTCAACCTCAGCTGTTTCAGTAGGACTCGGGAAAACCCCGGAACACCGAGCCTCTGATACTAACGATCATTAGGCTGCTCGACAATTTTTCCCCTGTTCCCAGCTTAGCCAGATTCCAGCCCAAGAGTGTTTCGGGTATTCGCTAGCCGCGGCAGCCGATTATCGATGAGTATGGAAGAGCGATGAACATCGTGGTCACCTAGCAGTGTAGACGTCCCAATCACTCGCCATTTCCTGCTACTAAAGGAAACAAAATTCGGGCCGATACCATCGTAATGTCTGGTATTGACTCACACGAGAGTGCTTCGGAAGAGTCGGCCTTGTCCCTCTATTACGCGACTTTCCAAATCGAGTCTCGAGACCATCTTCCCAAAATATGTCTTCCCGCTCCACGTTAGTCACCACGACGGGCATAAACCCCATCATTCGACCGGCAACGGGGTCGTTGAAAGTCCACCCGCCCACTATAACACGCCCAGGGTCGACGCTTCGGAGACTGTCTTCCAGCGCTTACCAACCTTTCCATGGTACCTCTCGCGCGTGAGTAAATTGGGGGGAGAGGTACCACACTGTAAAATGGTAACGGCTGTTCTAATCTTAACCCAGACAAGAACCCGTCCACCGTGAACCATGGACCTCAGTTACGCGGACCCCACGACCTGTCTGCGCGATCCAAACAGCCCGCAGTGCCGAGTCCATCGTAAAAACCAAGATGAAGCTGGAGCTTTTTGTGTTTCGGGACGGAGTTTCACTGACGATCACTATCTGGGCTTTGGTCTCCACAGGCCAGCTGTTCAAGGATTGCGTCCCGCAGCGTGACAGTCTCCTGCAGAGTTGGCCCTGGATAAATCTGGATGCATTTTCGGTGGCCTAGCACGGGCTTTTTCCCTGTCGTCCAGCGGCTTTCTTGAAAAACCCCGCAGGCACCTGATCCTGGAACATGATCTGTCTTTGATCCAGGGTTTCTCCGGTACATAAAGACGCAAGAAGGAGCCCCCGTGCAAAACCGCCGCCTTGTGATGTCGGCGCTGCCGCATTTCCAGCAGTTAGTGCTCCCTAATCTCGGTCCGGAACAGTTTCCTCCTAGTGTGACCGTAGCCGAGTGACAGCGGAAAGCATCTGTCCACCTCCACAAACCCGGCCCCCCGAATCCGTCAGACACGACCCACCCGACACTTGAATCTTTTCCCTTTTTTTTTTTTTTTTTTTGGGGGGGGGATAGTTAAAAAACTAGGTCAAGGAGTCACATCTCGAGCAAGCATTGCAAACCACGGCCTTTCCTCTGTTCTTGCCGGTTAGGCCTTGTGTAAGAGGGTAACCCTATTTTTTTCGCCACCAAGGACAGGAAACTCCCTGCTTAGTGGCGTCCGAGATGTCGGCTTCGGTGGTCAAGGCATCCAGATCTAGGATCTTCTAGCCTTGCCTTAGGAACAATGGAGCGAACATCGCCCCTGTCGCCCCACCGCCATTCTGTATCGCCTCCTGGAGTTTCCTTCTGTTCGTTCGCATTTTGCGATTTCCAGATAATACTCCTCCCGTGACAGTCTTCCTTAATCGTGGCGTACCACGGTGCCTGAACTCTTCGGTGAGTAACTCCAGCCCTCATTGCACCCAATGAATCATCGGCGTATGACTTGCCAGCTTTAAGGCTTGAACAAATCACCCACCTGCCTCCCAGGCCTGGAACGCGGGAGTTTTCTCATCTCCGGCTTCTTTAACTTGTGGGGGAGAGGAGGTGGAGGTAGGTCTTTTGCCTCTTACCCGCTTCTTATCTACGGCCTTCGCTTCCTTTTTTCTTTTTTGGTGGTTTTTCTTTTTTGAAGACTACCGGCGGGGGGCGAAACTCGCTTCTCTTCTGTCTCGTTGACGGAAGTCAGCTGTCTTCTCCGGCGGTCTCTCTGCCGCATTTTCCTCCCTTGGAATGTATCAGGGGGACTTTTCCGGCCGCTCCTTTTCCCCAGCCGTGGTATGAGGCTGCTGCCACCATAGATGGTGATGGGGCCTGAGTCTCTTTTTTCGCAACTTTCTCCTCATGCATCTCTCCATCGATATCTTCCAAGACCTGCCCAAAATGTACCGATCAGATCTAGAGAACGACTCCAGAAGAGATCATGCCGTTCCTGACTGCCGTGCTTAGGAGCTCTTTTGGGTCCTCGACGTAGCTGCCTCGCCATGTCAGAGAAGGACGTCCTTTCAATCCTCTTTACCATCCGTATGAAAGATGGTTGTCCGCCCGCATACTCCCATGTTCTTTCCATCGGGGGAAGGCAAGGGAAAAAATATTTCCTGACTTTCCTGACTGGTGTCTCCTCCGACTGAAACTCATCAGAGACAACCGGTGTACCCGTCTCTTGTGAGGCACAGGAAGCCCATAGTGCTCTGGCCAGAGAATGGCCGAAGGCGGAGTCTCGCTATGTAGGGTCGCGAAGGAGGGGACCTTAATAAACGACTACTCTTGAGCAAACGGGACTGGCAGTACCACGAAGGGAGAGGGGGGAATTCCTTCTCCAACCTTTCTGTAAATCGTTGTCCGATGGGTTTTTGCCAATTCCATACTTTAGGAGTTAATAACCAGCGCATCGTGCGATCAAGGGCGGCCCGGAAAAATCGCGGAACGGGTGTTACCCTCGAGGACTGAGCCCTCTACCTCCCAGTTCCCTGGGGCGCCGACGCCTTCCGTACTCCCAGCACCGCGAAACCAGACGTGGCCGGGGGCCCGAACCGTAGTCAGATAGCAGAGTCCGACCGTCTGCATCCATGTGCAGTGCACTTCCTGACTAGGGCCCGAAGGGGCTGGCTCCTGGCGTCATACCAGAGAAAACACCATCGGCAGTGCAAAGCACAACATCAGGTTCCCCTGGTCGACCAATTCAGGGACACTCGCCCGGGGTTCATCCGGTATGGGCGCCGGTCGAAAAGAACGGAGGAAGTGACAACCGCACGTGGGTGTCGAAGAAATAGGAAAGAGGTGGGGTGAGATTTGGCCCAGAAAAGATAAAAGATGTCGAGCTAAGATCCGAAAGAGAGAAGAAAAGACCTTAGTCTCCTAGAAGGACTGGTGAGGAGAGTCTCACAGCTAGGCTCAGGTAGCCCCGGGGTCGCCAGACCTCCCCGAAGTAAAGGGAGGCCTCCCGTGTATCCCCGAAAGCCCAACAAACCCCTGGAGGGTACCGCGGTATAAGGTTGTGCTGTTACAGATACGTTTTATACGTTTACCGCTGTTCCTGGTACAAAAAGTTACTCGTAGTCGTTTAGCGCAGTAACAGTAATGTTAACTGGAGCATTTTAAGAGTACAGCTCTGTAAACGTTTTGAATCTAAATCAGTACTGCAGTAACATTTTTGCAACCAAGGTCACTGGCAAAGTCACCCCAGTAAGTAAGTATTACTAGAATTTCTATACATTTAATTATTAGTTGATTTTCAAAAGTTCCAAACATGACATGTTATGTTATTAGATGGACAGGTAGAATATTGTAATACGAATCCTGATTAATTTTGAAAATAAAATCGCTCCTATGGGTCCCGTTCGTGAACCCCCCCCCCCGTCGGTGTGCCCCTTGTGGAATGAGGTATTGAATAACAGATTAAAGACTGATGTGTGTTTTGTTTTGGCAAGTTAATTATTTTAATACTTTTTAACCAGTTACCAGTTAAGATAAATTTATCAACGGTTGAAGGTTGATCAATTACTTGGGTTGCTCATAATTCAAAACTGGTTTAAAATATAAATAATGCACCTTTCATCAAATCATAACGACGGATTATCACTGTTTCCAATTTTTACATCTCTCCCCACATTTGGTTTAAAAATGAAGTGTGGTACCCAGGCCAAGCAATTACATATTGTACTTTGGACCCCATACGACTCAAACTGATTAG